>NW_022196913.1:61834970-61838494 GCF_008632895.1 Mastomys coucha
AACAAAAAGACTTTATATATTTATGTTCATTTAAGAAAATATTAGTAGTGATGTATTATTTTAAAATACACAGTTAATACATTTGGGGTTATTTAAAATTTATATTGAGAAAAACATGTATTTTCAGTATTGCCATAGACAAGCATCTACATAAGACTGTTAAATTGATTATTGTTTTATATCAAACAACTTTTATAATACTCATTGTTATTGCTATAATATTTTATAAATTTTAAAGAATATGACAAAAAAAGATATTGTAGGTATTGAAGTCTCTGGGAGGAGTTGGGGTACAAAAGGAAAGCAAGAATGTGATTTAATTCTATTTACTTAAAATATGTTTCTAAATGTTAACAAATTCAGATAAATTGAAATCATGTAACTTTCCTCATCATAATGCAATAAAACTTAAAAAAACTTAAATCAATAAAAAAATGTATGCATAAAATAACAAAAAAGAGAAAGAAAGAAAAGAAAAGTGTTCCTACAATTATGACATGTTTTTCAAAGGAATGCACACGTTGGAATGGCATTATGTGTATAGCGTTCAGTTCTGTCCAGAGTTTCAGGAGTCTACTGAGGAGTTTGGAACACATCCTCCGTAGATAGAGGTGGGACTGTCATGTGTATGGAATTTTCATATAAAACTCACTGAAACACTTCACAGGCCTAGCAGATGTGACACTGGAAGAGAGAAAGTAATACTACTGACTTTATTGATCTTCTAGTTTATTGAGATAAATTTCAGGTACTGTCAGATCACACAACTATCCTTAAAAGAGGTGAAGATTCTGCAACTGCCTGACATCAAACCTATCCTGTCGAGGGCCCACAGAACTCAAACAGCAGAAACAGTATCCTGACCCAGCTCAAGCTGGAGAGCAAGCCAACAATAACTAGTTATTGTTCTGTGACCTTTAAGCAAATCACTTCCCCTCTAGGGCCCCATCCCTCATACATAACAATGAGGGATTGTGGAAGCTCACCCTCCCAGTTGGATTAGGACAAAAAAAAGATCTGTGATTTTTAAATAAGCATGAATTACCTTAAAAAGGGGGCACATTATTTCTGGGCCCTAATTCCCAAGTCATCACTTAATTTGGGAATTGGCATTTCCATCGAAAGCTTTCTCCGCCTATTCTGCCTAAGCACCTTCAGATCAGGTATGGAGTTATAGGCTTAACTTAGTCACCCAATACTGAGAATTTGCATATCAGCCAGCCTTTGTCCTTGTTAGATTAATACTCATCATTATGACTCAAATAGGAGAGTAATTCCTCCAAGCCTCCTTCTGGATATCGTTTCTCTGCAGGGTATGGCTTCCTGTAACGTTCAGAAGAGGATGTGTGAGACTTGCACACAGGTGTGTGACATCCCTGCTCTCAAGCTGAGTGTGTTGGGAGGAATGGGGAATGTGATGTGAGCTTACCACCTGTGTCAGCTCTGACCTCCTGCCTGCCTGCTGACATGCAGTTTTCTCAGGTTTCAGCTCCTTAAGTTTGGCAGAAGATGCCAGCTGACCTGAGAGCCATGTTCGCTCAGGATAAAGACGGGCCTGAGAGTGCCTGGGAGGTTCATTTTTAGGTTGCACTAAAAACTGACTTGAAAGATTTTGGAAAAAGGACAAAACCTACTGGTTATAGACCTGCCCCGTTCCTGGGAAACTGCATCTGGCTACCCATGCTGCCATGCTGGCTTTCCCAGCATGACGAACAGGCCCTTTTCTGATGCTGTGATAGAACTTCATAGCCAACAGCAACACTAGGAGGAAAGTGTACTTTGGCCTAGGATTCCAGAGGCTCAGAGTCCTAGTGGAGGGGGCCACATGGCCGTGGGTAGCCTGAGCAGGAAGCTGATTGATTATATTTCATGGGCACAGCGGGAAACAGAGAAAGCTGGGAATTGTGAGAATCTATAAACCCTCAAACCCTTTATTGATGCACTTCCTCCTCCATCCTCCTCATAAGAGCTCCCATAACCTCTGGACAGGACCACCAACTGGGACTAAGTGCCCAAATCCCTGAGCTTATGAGAGCTTTTCATTCAAACTACAACACCAGGGCTCCCGGCCTTGACACTGTTGGCATTTTGGGCCCGTAATTCTTGGCTGTGGGGGCCGGCCTGTGCATTATATAATGCCCAGTAGTACCACCTGAAGTGTCTCACTGTCTTCTCCCCCGGTTAAAGACTATTTCAGTCAGCATGGTACCAGTGAGGTGTTTCAATCAACTGGGAAGATAGGGGAGAAGCCGGCTTGGAACAGAGAGAAATTGGTGTGATATGGCTAAAACACAAGAGAGTTCGATGATGCTGTTACTGTGTTTATGTTGTTGCAATGTCCAGAGTATCTTTATGTTACAAAGCCTAGACTACATCTATTGTTCAGATCCCTTGCTCTGCTCCCCAGGCCCTGCATCCCCCTTCTGCCTTCTGTGAATCTGACTGTTCTATCTAGCCCAAAGCCATCATCCACAGTGTATTTCTTTGTGGCAAGCTGTTTGATTCTGCACAGCTGTCTTCAAGTCAGTCTGTGCTGGAACATGGGCCAGAAATGTTTTCCTTTGTCAGGCAGGACATTACTGAATTGTCTCTACAGGCATGGGGTATTTACTCATCCATCTGTCTGTGGACACTTGGCCAATCTCACTGTGTAGCGTTGCTGCAGATATGGAGATGAAATTCTTTTTCTGAGACCTTGGTTTCTCTCCTGTTGTTGGGTTTTTAAGATTCATTTACTTTTATTTCATATCTCTGGGTGTTTTGTCTGCATGTCTGTCTGTTCCCACATGTTGAGCTTGGTGCTCAAGGAGGACAGAAAAGGGTGTTGGATCCATCTGGAACTGGAGTTATAGATGGTTGTAAGCCGCCGTGTGGATGCTTGGGATCAAAGCCAAGTCCCTGAAAAAGCAGCCAGTGTTTGTAACTACTCAGCACCGGTCCAGCTTCTTAGTTTCTTCTTGCTATGTATTAAAAAGCTATGTTCCAGCATCAAATTGTTTTCTTTAGTGTTATTATTGCTGTGATGAAACCCCATGACCAAAATCAAGGTTTTATTTGATTTACTCTTGCACATCACTGTTTATCATTGAAAGAAGTCAGGACAGGAACTCACCCAGGGCAGGAACCTAGAGGCAGGAGCTGATGCAGAGGCTATGCAGGGGTGCTGCTTACTGGTTTACTCCTCATGGTGTGTTCAGCCTGCTTTCTTATAGAAATGAACACCACCA
Organism: Mastomys coucha; assembly: GCF_008632895.1. Classification (NCBI taxonomy): domain Eukaryota; kingdom Metazoa; phylum Chordata; class Mammalia; order Rodentia; family Muridae; genus Mastomys; species Mastomys coucha. The sequence continues at coordinate 61,838,198 of NW_022196913.1, forward strand.
GCCTGAGGTGGTCCCGTCCACAAAGAGCTGGGCAGTCACTAATCAAGAAAGCTGATCCTATGGGGGCATCTTCTCCATTAAGGTCCCTGCCTCACGAATGACTCTATACTGTATCAAGTTGACAAAAAGTACCTGCCAGCACAAGATGGCAGCTTTATTTAAATAGATTTTAGGACCCGCCAGGATACTTTTCATAGTGAAAATGCCTACCATCAATGCTCCTGAGTTTGAATTTCTCCACATTTTCTCCAACATGCTTTCCAATCTGTAGAGTCTTTAGGTTTGAGCTAGGGATTT
>NW_022196913.1:61838504-61851568 GCF_008632895.1 Mastomys coucha
CATCCTGATGGGTCTAAGGTGACATCTCTTTAGGTCTCTGTGTAAATTTTGAAGCTTTATTAAATGATAATGGATACACAAGCAAGTACGTACTTTAACATTTACAATTTGAAGAATTTGATCATGTGAATGTATTTGTAACAATTCAACTTAATGAGAGTAATAATCCTGTTTTTTATGCCCCCAAACTTTCTTCACTTTTTTTTGTTATTGATGATGACAATGATTTATATAAAATATACTTATTAATAATTTTCTTATATAATATACTCATTATACATATTATATAATATATAGATAATATATGACACATTTACATATATTTTATATATACTATATGCACACATTCTCTCTCTTTGCACATATATATATGTGTATATTATATATATATATGCATATGTATATACATATATATGTATATATATATGCAAAACCTGCATGCAGTGCCCGACAAGACCAGAAAGGGCTTTCAGCTCCCCTGGAGCTGGAGTTGTTAAGTCACCTGTGAATTCTGAGAACTGAGCCTGGGTCCTCTGCAGAAGTAGTAAGTATTCTTAACCAAACCATCTCTCCAGTCCCTTCTTAATCCATTTTTAAGTGCACAATGCTGTTATTAATTATAGGTTATATTATATACAGTAGATTTTTCACAACTCTCTAATTATATATCACTTTAGTCACACACGCCCATTCCCTCCTTGTCCCATCTGTGTTTTCCTAGTGACAGTGACCTTGATCAACTTTGCATATGCTGGTTGACTGTGTATCTTCTTTGGGGAAAAAAATGTCTTCTTAAAACTTGTGTTCATCTTCTCATTGCCCTGCTCTCTGTTATTGCTGTCTGGCTGTCTGGCTATCTGACTGTCTGGCTGGCTAGCTCTCTGGCAGGTTGGCTAGTTGTTTGTTTGGCTATCTGGTTGGTTGGTTGACTATTCTGTCTGTTTGGTTGGTTGGCTGGCTAGCTGGCTGGTTAGTTGGTTGGTTAGTTGGTTGGTTGGTTAGTTGGTCGTCTGGTTGGTTGGTTGGTTGGTTAGTTTGTCGGCTGGCTGGTTGGTTGGTTGGTTAGTTGGTTGGTTGGTTGGTTGGCTGGTTGGTTGGTGGGTTGCTTGGTTGGCTGGCTGGCTGGTTGGTTGGTTGGTTGGTTGGTTGGTTGGCTGGTTGGTTGGTTGGTTGGTTCATTGGTTGGCTTCTTAGCAGGTATGATTTACACATATTGTCTCCCACAGTTGACGTCGTCTTCTCACTCAGTTACTTTCAGATGCACAGCAGCTGTTGGTTTTTATGTTACTCAATTTGTTTCTACTTTGGTTGCTTATATTTTGGGGGTCATCCCCCCAAAAAATGGAGTCATGATTCAGAGAAATTAAACTTCTCAGGCTTACTCTTTTGTGGCCGTAATACCCTTAAAAATTCTCCAGGAGTTTAATGAGCCTTACGTGCCCTGAGGCAAATCCTACCAGCCCTCAGGTGTTCATTATGATACACTGTCAGCGCTTTGAATTGGATACCAGCAAGGTCAGTGAAATGGCACCTGCCATCTGTTGGCCATAACTCTATTTCTCATTCAAATTTCAGTTGCCCATAAGCCACTGCTGCCACTTTGAACAACCTGCAGGAGAGCTCAAGGCCTCCATTACCCTGGGGCTATCTAGGCACTGGAGCTATGGTGTACTGTTGGGTCCTAGGGGACACACATTTCCAACTCTTCTTCATGATGGCTCATTGTCCTCAAGTGACTAGATTCAGTGGCTTGTTTGTTTCATCAGGTGAAGCACTCATGAATTTGCTGGCTGTATCCTTCTCTCCCGAAAATTCAGACTCATCAATCTGAGGCTGAGCTTCAGATGTGACCCCTTGGTAGGAAGCCACTGTGCTGTGCCCAACACTTACTCAGACAGTACAGCTTTGTCACAGGGCAAAGCTGATGGCACTTAAAGCCACTTTCCCTCTGCATGAATGGTGCCATATGAGTCCCAAGTCACTGTAGAGGCTCACCTCTTCCTCTCCTCTCTGTGTTGAGTACCCCACTGTGGCACCACCTGAATTAGACTAGAAGGAGCTTGAGCTCAGAAGTCGCCTGTGGATCATTCATGAGTCATTTATGTACCCGATGAAGCTCCAGCGTGGGCTGTTCTTAAGTAGATCCATGGGTCTTATCTCTTTGGCATGCATGAATACACTTCATTCTTTTTTTAGAAGAGATATTTGTCACATTGCAACCAATATTTATGAGTTAATTTGTATCTCACAGTGAAATGAAATACAGACTCTAACAGAAACCTCGTTACCTTCCAGTTGTGTACCACGGATGACTGTTAACTTCAGTCTTCTTGCAGTCTTACTGCAGGCATGTGGGTGGCCATCATTCAAGGTGCTCCGGAAAAGGCAAAGTAGCCTGTCAGTGAAGATGGAAAAGGAAGAGTTAGGAAGTACAGCACCAGTGCTACTGCCCATTACACATGTGGAGAAGCCAAGAGGTGCCCACGGCCCCATTACACGTGTGGAGAAGCCAAGAGGTACTCACGGCCCCATTACACATGGGGAGAAGCCAAGAGGTGCCCACAGCCCCATTACACATGTGGAGAAGCCAAGAGGTGCTCACGGCCCCATTACATATGTGGAGAAGCCAAGAGGTGCTCATGGCCCCATTACACATGTGGAGAAGCTAAGAGGTGCCCACGGCCCCATTACACATGTGGAGAAGCCAAGAGGTGCCCAAGGCCCCATTATACATGTGGAGAAGCCAAGAAGTGCCCACAGCCCCTCGGACTGCCTGCAGCTGAAGAGGAAAGAGGTTCCCTTGTAACTGACACTTTGATTAGACTCGTGAGTGAGTTCTCTAATACTATGTGTTAACAATTTGTGTTAAAAGAGAGGTGTGTGAGGTGACACAGGAAAGCATGTTGTATCCCTTGTGTTTTGTTCAGCACATGCTTATTTAAAAATAGTTTCTGTGGGAAATGATGTAATCATATTATAATCTCAATAATAATAATAATAATAATAATAATAATAATAATAATAATAATAAATAGAATTTCCCATATTGTGGACACCACTGAATAGCAAAGTGGCCTCCTTGAGTTACCCAGCAAACTCATCTCTATCTGTTAAACAGTGACATCATTACCTTCTAAGAACTGTTGCTAAAGCTGAAGAATGAAATGATGCCTCATTAGAGTGCCTGGCTCCTCCTCCTCCTCCTCCCCCTCCTCCTCTTCCTCCTCCTCCCCCTCCTTCTCCTCATCACCATCATCACTACCTCTTGCTGCAAATCTCCAACCCAAATATGCCCCAGCAATGAAAACACAGCTCAATTAATATGAATACAAGCTGTGCGCCTAGATTGGGCAGATCTACCACTACACTATCATCTTCCCCATCTATGAGACCCCTTATAACTTGCGGTTTCTCCAGGCCACGTGCTTCTGCTCCGCTTTCCTTCCACCTTCTCCTTGTCATCCTCTCTCTCTCTCCCACACCTCCTTCTCTCTCCCAACTTTCAGCTCCACCTTCCCTTCATCTGCCCAATCACCGGCTCTAGCCGTTATTTTACAAATTAAGGTGGGAAGAAGGTTTATAGGAAATCCCCTGAGTGCTGACTCATTCCTTGTTTGAAGCCCCTCACTTGTAAAGGGAATTAGCATCAAATTACAAATAGCCCCAGAGCTATCCACAACAACTACCTCCACCATCATCACCATCACCACAACCACCACCCCATGACCACAATCACTACTCTCCCACTTCCACCCCACCACCACCATTACCATTACCACCTCTAGCCCCCCTACTCCATCATCACCACCCCCACCCGACCATAATCACCACCAACTACCACCACTACCACCATGACCATCACCATTCACCACTACCATTACCATCGCCGCATTCACCATCCATCACCATCCATCACCACCATCAGTACCAGTATTGACAGCTGCTGCTTGCTGAGTTCTAACCACAGCCTGATACATGGCTTGGCAAGGACTCCAACCCAGGTTTGCACAGATCTTCAGGCTTATACACAACATATTCAGATTACGTTTGAGATCACCAAGGCCTAACATATAAAGATCATGGGCTACAGGAAGCTCTGAATTCATAGCCTGACACCAGCTGGCCAGAATACTGTCCTCTGGTAGTGAAGTCCCCATCTCATCCTAGGAAGCTATTCTCAAACCACCATGTGATGAGAGAGTCAACATCTATTTTCTCTTTGTATGTAGGCTATCAACTGGAAGGTGGAGAGAAGAAGAACTTGCGCAGATTTACAAAAGAAATGTTTTTTCAGGTCGGGTCAGAACCTAGTCTGCACTTGCTGTCAGCGCAGTGTCTGATAAACTCACTGTAGGAGTCCACTCCCTTTTCTTGAGAAATAAGACTTAGAAAATATCCCCAGTGAGTTACTGTGATTTCTGCAGCCATTCCAGGTGACTGGGAAAGTGAGTGAGGTCTAAAGAGGTGCACTTGGTACTATTTCTAATAATCCCTCTACCCTATAATTCATCTAACTCTAAATGTAATGCTCGTACATAAATGCATATATCGTCTATGACAGTTGTAGCGTACAAGTGCCATTGTTTGATTGTATGTCATCTAGTACATATTCCTGAACGACAAGGCTGTAGTGCCAGATCAACCTTGTGAACTGGGGTTTAGCTCCTTGCTTCTCTTTCCTCTTTCAAGAAGAACCATTTTCACTCATCTTCTTTTCTGCGACTCATTCTCAGCCAGGCTCCGTGTATCAGATGTGTCAGTGGCAGAAATTAATACATTATTAATTGTGTTGAAAACTGAAGTTGGAAGACAGTTTGCGTCTCAGAGCAGTCCAACCCAATTTACATCAGAACATATGGAATCCATCCAGACCTGAATGGAGGCAGACACCTAATGTGAACTAATGAATTAAAGTGCTCTGCTGAAGCCACCAGGAGTAGGTGAATGATGGCAGGCTCTGTCCCTGGTGGCACCTGTGGCTGCTCCCACGCCTCCAAGGCTGACTCCAGGACCCTCCTTGAGGTGTGCCCACCGACCCACCAACGACCCCTGCTCTTTCCCTCTAGGATTTCCTTCCCAGCCTCATGCAGGTTCTACTTCACATTTTATTATTTTTTACCCTTCTTCCTAATCTAAGAGAATGTTGATTTCTTTTTCTATTCTTCTTTGACATCCTAAATCATCCAACTGAAAGATTCCTTCCATCCCAGGGTAAGGTCAGTGGCCACACAATGCAGATGAAAAACTGATGCAACTCTTGGCAGTCCCTTTTGAAATATGGGGTGAATCCTCCACCTTTGTCACAGGGACATCAATATAAAAATGTCAAATTCAAGGTAAGCAACATTTGTCTCCTCAAAGACTTACTTTTTATGGTGGAAATATTCAAGAGCTGTTCTTTTAGATTTTAAGGTATGTTGCATGTTAACTTTTCCTATATCCATTCTACTATGTCATAGCAAAAACGTGGTCCTTTGACACTGCAGCTTGATCCACTGATCAATCATGTCTCACCTCATTCTCCTCTCTATCCTCCATGTCTGGTGGCCATGAACATATTCTCAACTTGTATGTGATTGCCTTTTCTATGTGAGTGAGATCATAAAGCACTTGTCTTTCTTTCTCTGGTTAACATGGTGTCTGGTTCCATCCATTATCTCCTTTAAGACAGAAATTTTATCTTTGTATGGATTATTAGTGTGTGTGTGTGTGTGTGTGTGTGTGTGTGTGTGTGTGTGTGGGTGTGTGTGTATGCGTGCGTGATTTTCTTTACCCATTCATCAGTTGATGGACACTTAGTTTCCCTGGTCATTCAGAATGCTGTAATAGATATAAGAATACATACTTACTTCATTTCTTCTGTACCAGAATTGCTGGACCATATTTGTGTTGTGTGTAAATTTAAAATAGCATGCTACTGCCTTCCATGGAGCTCTGCCCACACTCTGACCTCTCCCAGTTCCCTTTGTTCCGTCCAGCTCAGCCCAGGATGGAATGCAACCACCCCCAACCCAGGAAATGAGAGCTATTGTCTACACTCCACTAGTTCCCTTTTAGCTTTTCTTTTATTCCTCCTGGGTAGCTTCTCCAAGCCACCATCAATCACCCCAGCTGGTCTCTTTCTCCTGCCCACCTTTGCTCCTCGGAAGAAAAACTCTAGACCGCTTTATTAAACTTGCCAGATAATACAATTGCTGGGCACAGAAGCCTCTAGCCCTAAACTTATCAGCTAGCCTAGATTAGCCATCCACTGGTGGTGGAGGCCACTATTCTGGTTGCCCTAAGACCTGACATGGCTGCAGCATCCTTCTCATTCCAAAACCTGGTCCAAAGAGCTCCTCTTCCTGGGATCCAGAAGTCCCACCTTTTTCCTTTTGCCCAACAATTGACTTCTGCCTTCTTTATTAACACAATAAAAAACCAATTAGGGAATCAACATCTACATATGTGGGTTCCTTTATGCCAAACTTAGGTCCTAACCAACAGGTGAAATGATTTGTGCTTCTATGGTGACTAGTAGTAATGAGAAATAATGAGATAGTCATTGGTGTATGTCTTATTTTGGGAATTTCTGTGTTGCCCTAATGTTCCTTTCTAATATTAATTATTTAGTTAACTTGTTTTGAGATAGGGGTCCCTCTCTGTAGCCTAGGCTATCCTCAATTAGAGATCTTCCTGCTTCTACCACTGTGCCAGGCCAGTCTTTTAAATAGATTTTTAAATCCATTTTGGGAAGGAAGCTATTGAGGGTTGTTGTCATTGTTCCCTTTATATTCTGGGTTAACGTCCTTTCTCAGATATGTAGTTTGAAATAATTCCCCTTAATCTAAGGATTAGCTCTTCATTCCCACAACTCATTCCATTTCACGATCTCTTCATTTCCACAAGGAAGATTCTGTGAGCTTTAATCTCATTTATCCATTTTTCTGTGTTTCTTGTGCTCTTGAACCCTTGTCCAAACAATTACTGTTCATTCCAATATCCCAAAGCATTACACCAATGTTTTTCAAGTAATTTTATCATTTTGTGTCTTTAGAGTTGAATTTTTTTAAAAAAAGATTTATTTATTATTATATCTAAGTACACTGTAGCTGTCTTCAGACACACCAGAAAAGGGCATCAGATCCCATTACAGATGGTTGTGAGCCACCATGTGGTTGCTGGGATTTGAACTCAGGGCCTTTGGAAGAACAGTTAGTGCTCTTAACCACTGTCATTTCTCCAGCCCAAGAGTTGACTTTTTTAACTGCTGAGATTTTTAACAGAAATCTATTTGCATTCTTTTGTATGTGAATCTCCCATTTTCTCAGAATCCTTTGATGGGGACTCCTTTTGCCAAAGCTACATGCTACACTAGGATGTGTGTGTGTGTGTGTGTGTGTGTGTTTGCTTTTTAAGGCAATTTCCTAAGTGTAAATAACATTTTGTGGGTTTAATTAACTTTATTATTTCAAGTAGTATTTCAGAAGCATCTTCAGGGTTTTCTGTGTAGAAGACTGCACCATTTTCTGACAGCCACAAGGTGACTTTACTCTGTTTCAATTTGGGTGCCTTTGTTGTTGTTGTTGGGTTTTTTTTTCCTTATCTGGTCTGTTCAGTTATAATTGAAGTGCTATTTCAAATAGAACAATAAACAGGATATCAATTCTTATTGTGCCTGTGAGACAAGACTGCTCAGGTATGGGTTAAGTCAATGCAAAGTCTATTAGCTGGCCAGTGACTACCCTGGGTTGTTGAGATCCCAGTGTACCCTTGAACCTGTCTGGGTGAGCTTTTAAGCACAAAAACCATATCCTGGGTTGACATCCTTCAGTTAACAAGAATAGTTAGACAGAGCAGAACTAGAAACACACACGAGTTAATCTTTAAAGGCCCTGGCTGACTCAATGACTGGGCACTCCTAAATCTTTCCCTGCTACCCCAGGTCCAGTTTGGGAAGTGGCCAGAAGCCACATACCAAAAACTCACATGGCTGGTTTGGCTTCATCTCCTCCACTACTGTGTTCTCTTTTCTTCTCCCCAAGTCTTGTGATTCTCTTCCTCTCTCTAGTCTGCAGGAACCTGGAAGTCCTACCTCTTTCTGTCCACCCAGCCATTGGCCATTGGCATCTTTAATGCTAGATCAAAAACCAACTGGGGACAAGGACCTTCAGTGTAGGTAAACACAGATCAAAGCATCAGAACCATCCCCCTACATCTGACTTCAGTATCATGGTAAATGCTTGCCACACAGAATGTGATTGGAAGCATTCTATCCCCTGTACCTGCCATTTATATGGGTACTGAAGCCATCATGCTTGGGTGGTAAACGGTTTACCCACCAAGTCACTTCCCAGGACCTGGAGTGCCTGTTTAACATAATTTTAGACAGGTAAGTCTGCAGCACGCACCTGACCCTGCGGTTCTACTGTAACTCATTTCCTAGTTTCTACCTCACAATTCCACAGCATTTAAGTGAATTTTTCTTTGCTCATTAATTTTAGTATTTTTGTTATGCTGCTTGCTTTGTAGTTGCCATATGTTTTGATATTAATATAAGCTATTTTGAAGTGTTAGCTGAGCACGATCATGAACATAAGAAGAACTGAAAGGAGAAGGCAGATGAATCAACTCTATACTTGCAGTAAAGGCCTTCCCATTTTTGAATGTTTAGGCTTCTATGATGTCTGCTCTTGGTTGTCAACTTGACAGTATCTGGAACTAACTAAAACCCTGGATACACCTGTGAAGGATTTTTTTTTTCTTAGTTAAATTGTCTGAATGAGAAAGACCCACTTTTAATCTGTCTCTTTTGAGATGGAAAGATCCACATTAAATCTGGGACATACCTTCTGCTGGCAATCTCTATAAAGGACATAGAAGGAGAAAGCTCGCTCTCTTCCAGCTTCTTCTCACTCTCTCTGGCTAGTAGACTCCTTCAATAGCATTAGAGCCCACTTCTTTGAGATTCTGGCATATACTGAAGACCAGCTGGGACATCCAGCCTTGAGGACTGAACAAACTACTGGATTCTTGGACCTTCCATTGGTAGACAGGCATTTTTTGTGTGTGTGTGTGTGTGTGTGTGTGTGTGTGTGTGTGTGTGTGTGTATATGTATAGTGACTCAGTATACAAAACTTTTGACAATTCATGGAAATGTGTGTGTGTGTGTGTGTGTGTGTGTGTGTGTGTGTGTGTGTGGTGATTCAGTATACAAAACTTTTGACAATTCGTGGAAAAATAAAGAAGCCACGGTGCTGGTTGGTTGCTCTTAGCATCTCTGGGTAAATTGACCAAGGAAAGGTATATGCTCTGGGATAAAATTCACCAACTTCAGCATATCAGGAAACAGTGAAGGAAATCAATGTGATGAAACTGCTCCAGACACACAAACCCTCAAAAGTTTTCCAAGTGTGCCCTGAAAGAATCTTCTTTCTAGCAGCCACAGAGCTCAAGTTGTGGTAAACCAAACCAAAGCCCTCACTATAAGATTGGCTGAGTTACAAAGGGAATTCAAGTCCCAGTCTGGGAGGGTGCCCATGGTTACAGTAAGAGCATTAATTGGTAAGTAATGAGTTCCTACGCCTTGGAATAAGCGTGTGTGGGAGAACCCTATTGAAGCTGAGAAGATTGAACCCTCAGATTCTCAAGGGTTTAATCTCACCTAAGAAAGTATTCTCTGAGTATAAGATGTACTCACACCTTTGCCCCCTGAACTATTTTGCCTTTTCTATGTTTGACTAAGGAAATCAATCCTTCATTGTTTGCTAAGCCAGCAGTAGCTTTTTCTGAAGAGGATGCCAGGCAAGACAATACTGATGTCCCTCTGGGCCCAGCAATAGTTGCCTTCAGACCTCTAAGCAGATTTAAAGCTAACCAGGCTCCTAGAGGGGAGGTGGAAAGTGCAGTCCATGAGGAGAAGCTTTTTCCAACATGAAAGGGCTTAATGAGTTTGCTAATCCATTTTGAGAAGTCTGGGGACTATGTGTGGGAATGGATTTAAAGATATGGGATAATGGTAGGAGGAACATAAAACTGGATCAGACTGAGTTTATTGATATGAGCCCTGTGGGTAGTGATTCTAGGTTTAATATAGATTCTAGGTTTGCTCAGTTGAAGAAAGGTGTCAAAAGTTTGAATAGTTGGCTGAGGCATTTGCTGAAAGATGGCCTACTGCCAAAAGGAGTTGGAGCTGCCTGATATCCTTTGGCTGAGTGTTGATGAAGAGATTTGAAGGTTCAGAAAAGTTGTAATGCTAGAACGAGTACACTGTGTAAAACATAATCCTCCACAATGGGAAGGCCCAGAAGACACCCTCTTTATGAATCTTATAGTATGCAAAATGTTGAGAGGGGAACCAGCACATTTGAATAGGCCTTTTTTGTTGTTTTTTGTTTGTTTGTTTGTTTTTAGCGCCCATTTCCTTGTACCAGACCTTAGGGTTGGATACACTGTTGCTCAGTGGGTAAATTAAATGTAATGGGTTTAGTAGGGCCCCGAAGTAACAGGGGCCAGGTGGCAGCACTGAATCACCAAACACAAGGTGATGATAGTTATTGTAATGGGCAGCATAGAGAAAGCTGTGTCCATGATGGCCTGACCCATAATGGAGAGCACAGGCAAAGTGGTTTTTATTGTGGCATGACTTATATGGACCTTTGTTATTGGCAGATCAATCATGATGTTTCCAGGAATAAAATATATAAGAAGCCTACTGCATTTTTGTTTGATGTATATAAGCAGAAAATCTCAAACAAATGAAAGAAAAGTCCAATTAGATTGTGGCAAAAGGGAGTCTTGGCCCATTGTGCTGGCTAATTATATATCAACTTGACACAAACTTGAGTTTCTGAAAGGAGGGAACCTTAATTTAGAAAATGCCTCCATAAGATCAGACTGTAGGCATTTTCTTAATCAGTAATTGATGGGAGAGGGCCCACCCACTGTGGGTAGTGTCATCCCTGGCCTGGTGGTCCTGGTTTTTCAAGGAGGGATGAGCAAGCCAAGAGGAGTGAGCCAATAAGCAGAACTCCTCCATGACCTCTGCATCAGCCCCTGCCTCTAAGTTCCTTTCCTATTTGAGTTCATGTCCTGACTTCCTTCAGTGACAAAGTATAACTTGGAAATGTAAATTGAAATAAACCCTTTCCTTCCCAAGTTGCTTAGGTCATGGTGCTTCATTTATAATAGAGATCCTAACTAGGACAGTCTACAAACCAATGTCCAGACTTGAGCCAGTTTTCAGACTTATGTAAGAATTGAGCAAACAGGGACACCTCATAAAAATACCGAGGAGGCAGGAATGTCCATTAAGCCTAAAGACAGAGAGCTTCAGGAGGGTTTACTGAACATACATCTATCCCCAAGAGATGCCCTAATTTTGGACAATAATGCCCGGTTCCAGGAAATGTCCCGGGGCGGGGAGGGTGGATCTCCCCCCACCCCTCCTATGTGCCTAAGGTATCTCCTCACCTAGGTTACAAAGGTCAATGGAAACAAAAAAAAAAAAACGAGCTCCACCAATGAGAGATAACCAACTCATGCTGTAAACCTATGTTCTGGAAGGGTATAAAAAGTGTGTGCCTTTGTTCCTCGGGGTCACCTTTGCCTGAATGCAGGATGACCCCAGTATATTGGATTATTAAAAACCTCATGGTAATTGCATCGATCTCCGACTCTGTATCTTTGTGAGTGGGACTCCCATCTGGAAACTAACATCTTGGTGCATGGGCCGGGAAAGTCCTCCTCTCATGGGACCAGTGACTGGAGATCTGAAGATAGCGCACTGCACGCTCTAGTAGGTACCACGGTTGTTTAGTGTCTGTGTCTGACTTTTTGAATCTGTATCGCTCATCTGTGCGGCCGCAGCAGTTTCTTGGAGGTAGTCTTTCGAGACAGGTAGACGTACCTGGACGTCGTAGACTATGAGAGTCTTGGACACCCTGGACTCTCTCTGGGAAGTCGAATCCAAAAGGGTTCGACTCCATCTGGGGGTGGCGGCAAGGAGGCAACTACGGAGTTCTGTCTGTCTAACCTGGTTTATCTTGCCCCTGCTGTGTGCGGGAGTAACTAGTTCATCTCGATGTGGCAAGCAGAGCCGAGCAACTCTGTGATCTGGCTTTGACTATCTGTTTGCAGGAGCACCTGGTGTCTGTGACTGGGCCCATGGAAGGGGCGAACTGTGTGTAAATTGTCTTTCTCTGTGTTCATGGACCTGACAAGGTCAAGCTGTCTGTGTAGCAATTGTTTTTCTCTGTGTTTCTTGCTATCTTGTTCTATGTTCTTGGACTTTAGACTGATGTGGGCACTCCCGGAGGCTGGGCTTGGGCTGGGAACAGGCTGTGCGCTCTGCAGTGTGGTCTGGTGGCAGGGACAGCAGGCACAAGGCACGGCTGCTGGGATGTGCTGCTCCCTTACGTAAACAGCCCTCAGTGGGTGCAGTGGTGGCAGCGGCCCTTTGCAACCCTCAGCACCCCTGGTTCCGGCTGGCATGGGCTCCCTAGCATCAAACCCCCCTCCCCGAGTGTTACAGTCCCCCAGCAGCAGCAGCGGTGTTCACAGAATCCCAGGGCTGAGAGAGCAGGGGACCACCCCCACCACCACCACCAGCTGCTGCCCAGACACACTTCCACAGTGGCGGTGGCGGTGGCGGTGGCCACAGCAGCAGCAGAGGCTGCAGGGATGCGCTGCTGGCTGCCATTGACAACCCTCGGCACCCATGGTTTCGGCTGCCATGGGCTCCCCAGGGGCCGGGGCCGGATGCTGAGGGCAGGGCCCAGCAGCTGGAACAAGAAGTAAGAGGGCAGGGACCCTTAAATTGTAATCTTAAAGCCATAAGAGTCTTGCCTTGTCTGTGTGCCTCCTCTGGGAGAGTGTTTGTGTGAACAAATGAACGCCATCCCATTTTGCTATTCAGATGAATGATTGTGGGAGTGTGTAAAGAGTTGCATAAAAGTGAGATATAGCTTGCTTGGAAGGCCTGATGAGACCAAGAGAGCAAGATAGCAGAAGGTGCCCCCCCACACACACACTGGCGACCAGCCGCTGCCCAGACACACTTCCACGGTGGCGGCGAGGGGGGGGG
>NW_022196913.1:61851578-61862591 GCF_008632895.1 Mastomys coucha
GGGGGGGGGAGGGTTACACCACGACCAGCTCCAGGATGGCTGGGAAATAGAGCTTGCGAGTAGATTCATTCTTTATAATTCCTGCTAGTAATTTAAATTATTACCCTGAGAGTTAAAGCTTATATTTTATTTCTTTTTCCTTTTTCCTTGGTTGGGTGATAGCTGGGTGACATGACTCAAGCAGGCCAAGTTGAGTCACGTGACCCGAACGTGCCAAGTTGGAACAAAGAACACCTCTAAGTCCCCTTGCTGTGGCAAATTACAGGCTAAGTCTGTGAGAGACAGAACAGTGATAAGTGCCTGCTTTTAACAGATATTGGTAATGTTGGTAAGAGTCTGAGGCACTCTAAACAAGAGAGACAAACAGAAGAGAGTCAAGATACACACACACATATATATATATATATATATATATATATATACATATATATATACATATATGTATATATATACTATATACTCAAATACCTCATCAAATTCTAATATATGTATATATTATAATTCTACATATATTGTAATGTATATATTATAATTCTAATATATGTATATATATACATATATATATAATATATGTGTGTATATATATATATATATCTTAATGATACTGAAAATTTTGTTTTGAGATTTATATATTACAGAAATATACAGCCTTGGTGAATTTCTTCACCAGACATGCTAAACTGGTCTGCTTGAACTCCTGATGTCCAGGACTTCAGCCTCATTTAGTCAAGGCACAGACATCAGAAGACTAATAAATTCTGTTTTTCGTACTCACCTTTATAATATCTCAATGCGCCCATTCAGCTTGAAGAAGTTATGAAGAGTCATCGACCCAGTTCCCTGGGCTTTGGGGCTGGAAAGGGTTGTTAATAAGTTGTCTTTCTAGGAAATGTAAAATGGTCATATTTGGAATAGGGAGAAAGTAGCCAGATTTAATTGTATAGCCATGATTTCATTTAATAGAAAGTCTTATGATGTGTTATTGAGTTAAAGTCATATGTTCCTATTTGGTACAGAATTTATTTTGACACAAAATCAAACTTATCTTTGGTATAAATTTCTTCTATCATAATTTGGAGAAAAGGACCTTCTGATAATATTTACCTCATACTGAAAATGATTTGATTGGTGCACAGATAATTTAAACTAGAAGCATTGTGTGACTAGAATTTGATGAGGTATTTGAGTATTTCTTTAGATACACAGTTTATTCCCAGAAAGTTTGCTTTTAACATTTATATCATTAGTTTTGAGTTTTGTATCCCATGTTTGTAGTAGTAATTGGTAAGAGTTGAGACCTGTGTTATAAACCATTTACATCTTAAACTGGTATGCAAGAAATGACTAAGAGCTTTTAAAGTAAGAATTTGTTGGTAAGATTAGATGCATGATAGTGTTTTTATTGACTGAAAGGTATAGCTAATACAGTTCTGTTATGCATACTTCAACACTGAAAGTGAAGTTTTCTGTATCCATTTAAGAAATTTTTGGTTTCAGTAAGAATTGTCTGCAGGCTTATTAAGTAATTCTTTTATTTCCCCTAGTAGACAGGGTTTAGACCCAGCCTTTCTGTTACTGTTACTATAGACAGATCTGAGATGTCTTAGACCTGTGAGATTAGGGCTAAATTAACAGATTCATGGCCCTGAGCTTATTGTTAGGGTAATTTCAAGATTTTAATTAAAAATAACTGAGAGTAGTTCACAGACAATAGTCCAGATCACTTTACATAGATAGCTGAGTTTCAAAAACATTAGAAATCCACAGAATGTGACATTTAATATTATTTATTCATTTGGCTAGAGACTTGTCTGTTCCAGACAGCACTCCTTTCTCAGAGTCAAAGGAGAATTTGAGCATCATTGGAGTTACTCCAGTTTTGGCAGGACAGCCACTATGCAAACGTTACCTCTTCATCTGCAGACAATACTGTCCAAAAAGGACACACAGGCCTAGGACAGCTTATATCTGCTGAGACAGAGTAGACAAGTCCTTAATATTCATGTTTCCCTTGTCTATCAGACATTCACAGGCCAGAAGACTAAAGACCAATGCTCCAACATTTTGAAGTATGGACTGTCCAGGTATCCAGCAGTCTCTATCAATTGGCAATATTTTTGGAAGCTCTGTTAGGCTTCCCATATATTCTCTACTATTCAGTCATCCATGGACTTCTGATGGAGTTGAAAGACTACAAAAGTTAGAAGGGATTCAAGACAAATTGTTAAAGGAACTAGTGCAGGTAGCTGAGAAAGTGTTTTATAACAGAAAAACAGAGAAAGAAAAAGGATGTTGCAGAAGGACTGTGAATGTGGAGAAGGTGTTATGAAGGGCAAGAACATTTAGAAGAGAGGAGACAGAAAAAAATGCTAGATAGCTGAAAAGAGATAAGGGACAGGAGAGAAGCTAGGAAGTCTTATGAGCCTAGTAAGATAGTACCTGGCAACAGAAGAGAATTCCTTGCTAAAGACCAGTGTGTGTACTGTAAAGAGAAAGGGCATTGGGCAAGAGGTTGCCCCAAAAGGTCTCTGTGTGGGTCAGGTCCCACAAACTCATCAATATCTGTGTAATGTTTCATACCCTCTGATGGAGAATCCAACCGGACACCTTCTCCCACCCTTAGACAGCTGGTGGGCCTGTGCCTTAGGGATTACAACTTGCATACATTTAAAGATTCTAAATAACAACTATGACTTTTGTGTTTTGGTCCAGATAGTGCCTAGATTGCCCTACCACCTTTATGAAGATGTACTGAATTACTGGGATCCTGAGGCTGGAAACTTAGTAAGACACAAAAGAAAATTGGGGATTACCCTGGCAGTCATTTTGGGTTTGGGTTTAGGAGCTGCAGGGGCAGCCATGGGATCATCTGCTATGGCCTTACAACAAGAAATATGGAGAGCTGAGAGCTGCCATTGATTTAGATATAGAGAAAATAGAAAAGACTTTGACTGACCTCCAAGAATCCCTAACTTCCCTCTCAGAGGTGGTCCTTCAGAATAGGAGAAGATTAGACCTGCTATTCCTTACAGAAGGAATTCTGTGTGCTGCAGTAAGAGAAAGAGTTCAAGAGTTGGTTTGAAACCTGGTTTAATTCCTTCCCTTTGTTCACAACTTTGGTCTCTACACTTGTAGGATTCTGGTTATACTCCTATTATTGCTTACTTTTGGCCCTTGTAATTTAAATCACTTGGTAGCCTTCATTAGATAGCATGTCAGTACAGTACAGATTATGATGTTGAGACAGCGATATCAAGAAGTGAACCAAGATGTGATACAGCAGTATAGCACATATCTCAAGATTGAGATATTTCCAAGAAAGAGGGGGAAATGTAAGAATTGAGCAAACATGGACACCTCACAAAAATACTGAGGAGGCAGTATTGTCCATTAAGCCTAAAGACAGAGAGCTTCAGGAGGGTTTACTGAACAAGCATCCATCCCCAAGAGATGCCCTAATTGCAGGCAGTAATCCCCGGTTCCAGGAAACATCCCCAGGAAGGGGTGGATCTCTCCCCACCCCTCCTACATGCCTAAGGTATCTCCTCACCTGGGGTGAGGTCAATGGAAACAAAGAACAATGAGCTCCACCAATGAGAGATAACCAACTCATGCTGTAAACCTATGTTCTGGAAGGGTATAAAAAGTGTGTGCTTTTTTTCCTCTGGGTCCCCTTTGCCTGAATGTGGGATGACCCCAGTATACTGGATTATTAAAAACCTCATGCTAATTGCATCAATCTCCGTCTCTGTGTCTTCGTGAGTGGGACTCCCACCCCGAATCTAACACTTAGAACCCCTTAGTGAAGGATCAACCAGGTTTCCCTGAGGAAGGACCTTGATAAAATACCCAAGTTTTATTGTTAGCCTTTCTCTGTTACTGTATGATGGGAAAAAAGAAACAAACAGACTTTCTGAAGTGTATTGGATACTGGTTCCGAATTGATGCTGATTTCAGGAGACCTCAAGTCACACTGTGGCCCTCCAGTTAAAGTAGGGGTTTATCAGGGTCAAGTGATTAATGGAATTTTGCTTGGAGTTCAACCCACAGTAGGTCCAGTGTGTTCTCAAACTCATCCTGTAGTTATTTCCCCACACTCAAGATATAATTGTGATAGATATACTTAGAAGTTGACAGAATTCTCTCATCGGTTCCCTGACCTGTGAAGTGAGGGATATTATGGTTTGAAAGGCTAACTAGAAACCTTTAGAGTTGTCTCTAAAACAGTGAATTAGAAACAGTGTCATATCCTGAAGGAATTGAAGAAATTAGTGCCACCATCAAGGACTTGAAAGATGCAGGGGTAGTAGTTCCTACCATATCTCCCTTTAACTCTCTAGCTAGTACAGGAGTCAGATGGATTGTGAAGAAGGACAGTTGACTATGGAAAACTACATCAGGTAGTAACTCCAGTTACAGCTGCTACACCAGGTGTAGTGTCCTTACTGGAGAACATCTCCTGGTACCTGGTATACAGCTACTGATGTAGCAAGTGGCTTTTTCTCAGTACCTGTCCATAAGGACCACCAGAAGCAATTTGCCTTCAGTTGGCAAGGCAGTAGTACACCTTCACTGTTTTCCCTCAAGGATTTATTAACTCCCCTGCCCTGAGTCATACTTAGTTTGAGGTGATCTTATCTTATAAAGCCTCTTCCACAAAAAATATCACATTGGTGCACTATATTGACTATGTTATGTTGATTGGACCAAGTGAGTAGCAGGTAGCAACCACTTCAGACTTGCTGATACTAAGTATGTGCATCAGTGAATGGGAAAAAAGCCAACCAAAATTCAAAGAACTTCTACCTCAGAGAAATTCTTAGGATTCCAGTGGTGTGTGTGATATGCAGATTACTTCTAAGGTAATCAGTAAGTTATTGCACTTGGCCCTTCCCACCACCATTTAGTGGCCTTGTTTGGATTCTAGAGACAGCACATTCCTCACTTGGTTGTGTTACTCAGGCCCATATACCAAGCGACTCAGATAGCTGCTAGCTTTGAGAGGGGCCTGGAATAGGAGAAGGCTCTTCAACAGGTCCAGACTGCTGTGTAGGCTGCTCTACTACATAGAGAATATGATCCAACAGACTTGATTTTAGGTGTCAGTGGCAAATAAGGATGATGTTTGGAGTCTTTGATAGGACCCTATATGTGAATCACAAAAGAGAATTTGGGAGTTTTGGAGAATGGACAACTCTTCTCCCTTTGAGAGACAACTTTTGGCCTGCTATTGGGCCTTAGTGAACATTTGATAATGGGTCACCAAGATACTATATGGCTTTAGCTTCCCATCATAAGCTGGGTACTATCTGACTCAGAAGTTATAAAGTAGGACGTGTACAGCAGTTATCAAATGGCAGTGGTATATACATGATTGGGTCCAAGAAGGTCCTAAAGGCACAGGCAGCAAGTTACATGCCGAAGTTGCCAAATGGCTTCTATATGATTTCTCCTTGTGTTACAATGCTGTCTGCTGCCAGATGTGAACCTATAGCCTCAGGAGGTGTACATGGTCAGTTAACTGAGGAGGAGAAGGGCCTGATCTACTGATGGTTCTTCACATTACATAGGCACCACCCAGAGGTGGACAGCTGCAACATATATAGGGGCAACCCTGAAAGTCACCAGTAAAAGGAAATAGTCACCATGGGCAGAACATATGGCCATGGATTTTGTTTGGAAGGAGAAATGGCCAGATGTTTGATTGCACGGATTCATGAGCTGGAGCCAATGGGTTGGCTGGATGGTCAGGGACTTGGAAAGATCACAATTGCAAAATTATTGAGAAAGCCATCTGGGAAGGAAGTGCACAGGGATCAATCTCTGCAAATGGGAAAAGGATGTGAAGATACTGTGTCCCTTGTAAATGCTCATCAGAAGATGAATTCAGCAGAAGAGTGGTTCAATAATCCAGTAGATAGGATGACCTGTTCCGTGGACCACCAGCCTCTTTCTCCAGCCATCCCTGTCAGTTGCCTGAGGGAGGTTCTACATGGGTTTTAAAATGTGGTCTACCACTCATCAAAACTGATCTGGCTGTAGCTGCTGTTGAATGCCATAGCTGCCAACAGAAGAAACCAACACTAAGTGCCAGAAACGACACTATTCCTTGGGGTGAGCAGCCGGTGACCTGGTTACAGATTAACTACACTGGACCACTTCCTCCGTGAAAAGGACAATGCTCTGCTTTGACTGGAGAAGATACTTATTCTGGCTACGATTTGCTTTTCATGCATGTAATGCTTTTGCCAAAACCACCATCCATGAACTCAATGAATGCTTTATCTTCTGTCATGATATCCCACACAGTATTGCTTCTGACCAAGTTACTCACTTCACATGATCATAGAATCCACTAGTCTTACCATGTCCCCTGCCATCCTTAAGCAGTTGACCTGATAGAAACATGAAATTGCCTTTTGAAGACACAGTTACAATGCCAGTTAGGTGGCAGAAGCCTAGAGGGCTGAGGCTAGGTTCTCCAGAAGGTGGTATGTGATTTGAATCAGTGTCTGTGATGGCTATTCTTGATTGTCAACTTGACTACATCTGGAACTAAGACCCAAAATGGAGGGATTTTTGCTTAATTTGAGTAGGAAGATCCTCTTCTAATCTGGATTTTGTTTCTAAATAAGAAAATACACCCTTTAACCCCAGAGCTTGAGGTAAGAAGGATACACCTTTAATCTGAGCCACACCTTCTGCTGGAAGTCTATATAAGGACATGGAAAGAAGCTGTTCCTCTTTGCTTTCTTTTACCTTCTCTAGCAAGTCCATTCCTTCACTGACATCAGAGCCTGCTTCTTCAGGATTCTAGCATATACTGAAGACCAGCTGAGAGACATCCAGCTTTGTGGACTGAACAAATACTGGATTCTTGGACTTTCTATTTACAGAAAACCATTGTTGGATTATCTGGACTGCAGTCTGTAACTCATTGTAATATATATATATATATATATATATATATATATATAATATATATGTATGTATATATACACACACATGCATACATATACGTCTATATACATATGTATATATATATATGTATATATATGTGTGTGTGTGTGTGTGTGTGTGTGTGTGTGTGTGAAAGAGAAAGAGAGATTCATTCTATAAGTTCTATCACTCTGGAGAACCTTTATTAATACAAGGTCCAATATATGGTAAGGTTTTTCCCATAGCTAGAATCCATGGGTCCAGAATTCAAAGAGGTAGAAGAAGAAATGGTCCTACTGACCGTCATCCCTAGTGATCTACCAGGAAATTTTCTGCTTCCTCTTTCTATGATCTTAAGTTTTGCTGGCCTATACATTTTGGTTGTAGAGGCAGAGCACTCCTGCTAGAAGACACAACAGATAGTTCATTGCACTGGAAGTTGAGACTTCCTCCTGGCCACTTTGGGCTTTTGATGCCCTTAATCCAACAGGTTAAGCAAGGAGTAAGAGCCTTAGGAGGGTGCCGCAGACTGGCCAGTCTGGGCCTCCCTCAACCCGTGGGGAAACAGGGTCAAGTTTACAAGGCGTTAGTGAAGAAAAAATAACAGACGAGACACATGAAAGTGCAGGATCTCAATGTATTTCTCAAAAATGGCATCAGACTTTTACAGTCATTACAAAAGAGAAAGGAAAAACCTGGCAGCTCAGCAGTCAGGGTACATCTGAGGCCATCTAAAACACACTAGGTCTAAAGCAGCCACCTCTTCTGGACAGGCACTGCACCCTCTGGGCCCAAGCACTCTAGGCCTGGAGGGCTGCGGACTGCATGATGCTCGAATCTCTAATCTTGGATCTCGAAATGCTCTCTGCTGCACACTGTCTCATACATACATACACACTCAGCTCCAGGTCCTGCCTATCCTAGTAAAACACCCACTATGCTAATCTTCTGGGCTAGTAGAAACATGTCCCTGGGAGTCTCATTCTTGCTAATTCCTAGGATTGGCTCAGCTGAGGTACAGTGACTAAAAATGAGGTTTCTACTTGACCTTGCCTTGGCATAAACAACTCCCATTCTGTAAGCTTCAATGCCCTACCCTCTTCACTAACAACGCCGGAGGCAATTAGTCTGGATAGGTAACATTCTTTATGAAATTCCAAGCCAGGGTTTGGCTAAGATGTTGGAACATTGATAAAGGTCAAAGAGCAATGTCCAATTTTGTTTAGCTATAGTAAATCATCTCGGTAGGCACATAGCACACATGTTTGCAAAGATATATGTGGGCTATCTCTGAGGAGGGAATGCCAACAAATGAATTCCAAGAGATCGTCTTCCTTTGAAGCTTTTCACCTCTGGTCTGTGGCCAAGCTTTTGGGCTTGTTACAAAACTTCATTGGAGTGGGCATGGCAGGAGGGGTGATGAGCCAGATTACTGTGGGGAAATTGAGGTTCAGGGATTACCTCACAAACCACATGAATATTGATATCAGTCAGACAGAGATAGTTTATTGAGCATATACCAGATTTTGGAACTGAACCATGAAATTGAGCTAAGAGTCTACAGAGTTTTTAAGCCCAATATCCACAAACATCTGTGTCAAGTTATTCCACCAATCAGGATTTAGGAATAGGGAGATTTCCTTAGGGACATGTCTTTGTTGTACATTTATCCTGCTCCCATTGGTCGGGGTATTCAACTGTGGCAGTACTTACTTGCCTTGTCTAATATTTGTGTCCTAACTTGTCTGTCAGAATGGGGTTTGTCTAACACCCATTTCTTAACTTGCCTACCAGGATGTCCATTATCCACTTCCACTTTCTTGGTTGATCAGTCCTGGGGTGCACACTAAATAAACTATCCCTGTCTGTCTGAGATCGGTGTTCCTGTGGTTTGTGAGGCAAAATTCCTGGACCCCAACAGAAAACAGGATTATAGTTGGCATGAGCATCTCTGTCACATTTTGCTGAAATGTGTTTGCACAGATATTTGTTTTCTTTTTTCAGTTTCTTTGTGATGTAATATAACATCAGTTAAGAGAATATCAGTGGTTATCATATTTAGGTTTTGAGATACAAAAAGAATGCCGCTCGTAAGACACTGTCAGCTATTCTAAATTTATAATACATCTGTGTTTGTACAAGGGGTGGCTATAACAAGTTAGGTGTAATGATGAACTGGTTATTGTTTTCATTTGAAAGTTAGGCATGACATAAGGAGATGTGATTGCGTGTCAAGTTGACAAGGGATGGAGTTCTGATGGCTATTCTTTGTTGTCTACTTGACTTCTTCTGGAATTAACTAAAATCCAAGCATCTGGTGCACCTGTAATGGACTGTTTCCTAATTAAATCAATTAAAGTGGGAATGTCCACTTTGAATCCAGATCCTTTGAGGTGGGAAAATATACTTTTAATCTGTGTCTTTTGAGGTGGGAAAACTACCTTTAATCTGGGCCATACCTTCTGTTGGTGGCTGATATCAGGACGTGGAAGGAGGAAGCTTGATGTTTCCCTGCTTGTTCTTGCTCTCTCTGGCAAATCCATTCCTTCTCTGGCTTTACAGTCTACTTTTTCAGGATTCAGGCATACAGTGAAGCACCGATTAGTTACCCAGCCTCATGGACTGAACAACTACTGGATTCTCGGATCTTTGGTTGATAGATAGCCATTTGGATTAACTGGACCCCAGCCTGTAAGCCACTCTAAGGAATCCCAAATATATACATATAAGTATACATACATACATATAAATATATAAACATTATACATACATACTTACATGTTTATGTATATAAATACATATGTAAATACATATACACATGTATATTTATGTACATATACATGTAAGTATTACATATATGTGTATACAGATATACACATCTATACATTTATATTATTTGGCAGACACCAAGTGAGTTCCCATCTGAAAAGTGGTGCTGATAAAGCTTCTGTGACCTTTTATGTGTAGTGTTTTATACAATTGTTGAGTTTGGACTTCAGCCAGGTGCTCACCATGTTCCCTGAGATCTTTGTTCCTTTGCCCGGTGAACGATCCTCAGTTCTCCCTTCAGGACCCTACTTCTGCCCCCTCGCCCTGCCTGCAGACATCTTTCCAATGCTGCTTCGATGACCTGTGGGGCTTCCCACAAAGCCACTGCCTTTTCACGCTGTCCAACCTCAGACCGTGGGCATGGTGAGTGGAGAGAGGGACAAGAATCCTGTCTTCCTCCAAGCCATGGTTCTTGTTGTTGCTGGCACTTACAACAGCCTGTTTCCTGATCATCTTTCTGTCTGTGCCAGGCCTGTATCAAGACCTTTCTTCCTTTTAAACACTGGGGTGAGCCCCTGCAATGGGCATCGGTTTGTCTCGAAAGCCCTTCTCTGTGTCAATTCTCAGGCCTAGCAGAATAGAAAGGTATATGTCCCAGGTATGGTGCTCTCCATGAAAGCCAGAAAAATAATGTAGCTAGACACCTAGCATCTCTGTCGACTTATCTGTGAATGAGAAATGGCTGAGGTGGTAGGTTACCTGGGAAGGCCTCTGCTGTCAGGCCTTAGCTGAGTGCAGGGTGGAGTTACTGGGAGGAACAGACTCAGAACTGACTCAGCAGCTGACCGAGTCTGGGTCTCCAAGGCCACCTCCCTGACTGGTGTGCTCCCAGCAGACCTGATGCACCGAAGGTGGATAACAATGCCCCCTTCTATCCCAGAGGCCAGAATAAGCAGCTGTAATAATGCCACCCCTTTGGGGTCAGGGCCTTTTATTCTTCTCTCAATATTAACATTTAAAATCTAAAGGGCTAGATGCCTTTGTTCATGAAGGTCACAAGAAAAACCACCCTGAGTCTAATCAGCTTTCTTAAACAGACCATCTGGTCAGGCATTCCAGAAGGGGCAGGCTCTGGAGAGCCTCGTCACTCCATGACAGGAGACTCAGGGCGCAGAGTTTTAAATACTGTCTAATTACCCAGCTCCACAGTGCCAACACCAGAATAAGCCCTGAGCCTGCCCATTCCTGCTTCTCTCATAGGCTTGCCAGGTGACTTCTCTCTGGGGACACGGATTCCTCATTCTG
>NW_022196913.1:61862601-61880017 GCF_008632895.1 Mastomys coucha
AAAAAAAAAGGAGGGCAGGGGTAGAGACACCAGAATAGCCATTTCACTTTGGAATCGCCTGACATGCAGTTTTATTTTTAATTTCATTCCAATGAGGATTCCTGAAAAGAAGCTGTGGCTGCAGAGACTGGTTGATTGGAACTTCAGTGATGGGGAAAGGTTGGGATGGTGCAAATCCAGAGGCTAATGACTGTGTCTCCCTTGGGCTAGCTTTAGGCCCTGGAATAACACTTTCATGATCACCTCTGTGCTGGAGCCAGCATTCTGTGACTAACAGATAAAAACTTTTAAAGATCTATTAACCTATCAGATGACTAACCCACCAACCCAAACTCTAAGGGTATCATCGGATTGTATCTGATGCTTGAAAGACTTCCCCTGTCCTGCACTGAAAGCTTCTCTGATGATCCCAGTGATATATTTTAAACCTGCCTTCATTCATAACTTTCTTTGGCCTGTGAAACTATACTATGTCATGAAACTGCTTCCATATTGGAACATGGAATTTAGGGCAGCCTTAATCTGTGTTCTCTGGACATGGTCTCTCAGATTTGGCTCTAGAATAAAGTAGCTCTATTCCCTTTAAGATGAGCTGGTTTGTTGTTGATGATGATGACGTTGTTTTGTGGTGTGTGTGTGTGTGTGTGTGTGTGTGTGTGTGTACCTCCCTGTGCATGCACATGTGTGTTGACAGTGTGTTGACAGATCCAATACCAGGCTTTCTGAGTTGGCTCATTGTCTCTCTAGGCTGTGATCCTGACCTTGTAGTTAGGTTACTTCCTCTAAACAGGAAGAAAGCCAGCTGGGTCCCCAGAAAAAACTGTGTTTAGGAGCCACTGAAATAAATGGTCCCTTGGGACCTTTATTGTGATTGTTCTGAAAAAAAAATTTAATTATCGTGTAGCAACATAAAATATACTCATCTTAAAAGACAAATCAGAAGGACGGAGAGCAAATAATGACTTTAAAGGTTGACAGCTCTTTCCCATGACCCCATTGTCCTTGTGCATGTTTCTGAGATTTTTCATGGCTGTTGGTTTGCATAATTATAATCAGATGACAAACTCAAGTTGGCATATATTGTGGTATCTTTTTTTCACCAAATGTTTTCATAAAAGGATTTCCCTATGTCTTGCCCATTTCTCCCAGTTGCAGATCTTCAAAAGTAAACCACAATTTGCTGGTATAAACCCGTTTCCTCTTGGTACCCTTTTTTCTGCTACTTTTGTCTAACTGCTTTCCCTGCATCTAACTGCTGTGAGGGATGAGCACTGGCTCTCCGGCTCTCTCTCCAGCTCTCCCTTTCTCCTGTTCTTCCCTTCTCTGGGTCTCGGGCTCTCAGGCTCTCAGGCTCTCTGGCACTGGCTTTTGTAGAGCCCTATACCCTACACCATGCTTTACTTTGGGAGTTGTACCAGATAAGGACAGACTCATTGGGTCATTCCTGGTACAGGGCCTTCTCCACAATTTATTGACCCTCTGACCTTGGTGCCCCGTGCCATCACTGCTGATGGATCGGATTAGTGTGGAATGTGTGGTTCTGGCCTAGAACACATCTCCTGACGACCCCTGTCAGCTTTCATTGGCTTTGGCAAGTTTGGTCGTTTTAAGGGTTTGCAGCAAGTTTTGGTATTAATTGGTGAAACCTCAGGTCAGAGAGCTCAGTTGTCAGTCCCATGACAAGCAGGAACAGCAGGAAAGCCAGAGCTAGATTTGGAGCAGAGCTACTCTGAGGGACCAGAGGCTCAGAGGCAGAGCTGATCCATCGGAAGGAAAGACTCACAGGTAACTGGGCCAGAAGAAACCAAGACAGGGAGGTGAAGGCTTAGTCCCAGGGTGGAGGCAGAGGCTGGGGACCAGGGCAGGTGACCTGGCATGATCCGAGGTGATGACCAGGACATTTGTCATTACTCTGCATTCAGAAGGTGTTAAAGCTCATGATGACCCCACGTTGTGTTCATACGCCTCATAGCCTCTATGCTTCAGAGCCCACGCGAGGGCCACGTCCACACGCCCATCCTGCCTCCCCTCCTCCCTGCTAGCCTTTCCTAACCCCCTTCTTGCCCCTTCTCTCATCCTCTTGGGCTTCCCTTCCCATCATTGCATAAGCAGAAGGCAAGTAAAGAGCACTTTGCCGCAGGGCCAGGGGGGTCTGCCAGCCAGGGGTGACAGGCTGGCCCTCCAGAGAGAGAAGCATCTTAAAGGGGCCTCATCGGTTCATGGAGAGTCATCCCAGGCTTGAGAGAAGAAAAGAACATCCACCTCACAACCAAATCCCATGAACCTGTACTGTGAGGGCGAACCTTGTAAATGGTGAGCCCTGGGAAAGCGTGCATACAAAGGCTGTGTGTGTGTGTGTGTGTGTGAGGAACCTCGTGACATGCGCAAGAACTGCAAGACACTCCATACCCAAGGAAAGAATAGGTGTGAATGCGGGGGGTACAGTGAGGGTGACAAACAAGACAAGAAGTTAACTGGAGAGGTTCAGGTCCGCAGTGGACTGGCCATACTGTCATTTAAACGTTGCCTAAGGGGCGGGGCACACTCAGGTTGCACCTGGATGGGCATCTGTAGGGACTGAACTCTCTCAAGGAGGAGAACCAGTGGTCACATAAGCCAAGGACAGGCAGGGGGAGGTAGGGGTGGTGGGGAAGTGGGGGAGAGGAAGGTAGCGGAAGGGAGTGTTATGGATGGGGATGCAGGAGGAATGGGGTAGTGGAAAGGTTAGTGGGGATGTACGGGAAGGGAGGGGAAGGCACGAGTAGTGGGGAGGTGGAGGAGGAGGAGGCAGGGTGAGTGGGGTAGTAGACAGGTAGGAGGAGGTAGAGGAAATGGAAAGGTGGGGAGGGGGAAGCAGGAATCAAATATTTCTGACACAGAGACCCTTTCATTGGGCTCCAGGCCCCCAGGGGTCACTGTTTAGTTCTAGGGCACCCCCCAGGGAGTCTCCAAAGCAGACAGAAAAGCCATCCAGCTCAATTTACTGAGATTTGTCTTTCTCTAGGTGCACATCACCTGTGGCTGATTCCTTGGGGCACCCACATTGGCTTCTGTAACAGCCGCCTCTGTGCTCTGACTGGACAGAGCCAGCTCAGCCTTCGGAGGTATTCTGGCCAGAGTGTGCACCTTTGATGAGGGTTAATTGAAGTTTTGTGTTTCTAAATTCGTTATTGATGGCCAGAAGAGGAGGAGTGGGGTGTTGTGTTTCTTCTTGTTATCTAAGACAGACAGACATCTGAAACCCAGCCCTTAAAGGTTGCAGCCAATTTTTCTCTCACCTAATAACACCTACTGGCACAGAACAGCTTTGGTGCCAATTCATACATAAAATTGCATACAATCTATTCACTCCTTTGTCCGTGATCCAGAGTTGCTGTTGTTTGTCATAGCCAAAGGATAAAAAAGATATATCTGTAGAAAATACAAATGGCAGATTGAGGTGGCATGCAGGACCAGAATCTCAGCACTCCAAAGGCTGAAGCCAGAGAACAGTGACTTAGTCCAGGTTACATAACAAATTCTAGTCTGGACTACAGAGTAGACACCCTGATGACGACGACGACGACGATGACGAAGATGATGACGACGACGACGACAACAACAACTACGACGACGATGACAACGACGATAATGTAGTAAAGACCAGGGTAAAGGTCAAGCCCATAGTAGAACAGCACTTACCTGGCATGCAAGAGGCCCTTGGTTCAATCCTTGAGACAGAAAAAAAAAGTTTGTATCTATGATTGTCTTAGTTAGGGTTTTACTGCTGTGAACAGACACCATGACCAAGGCAACTCCTATCAGGACAAGATTTAATTAGGGCTGGCTTAGAGGTTCAGAGGTTTAGTCCATTATCATCAAGGTAGGAGTGTGGCAGCATCCAGGCAGGCATGGTGCAGGAAGAGCTGAGTTCTACATCTTCATCTGAAGGCTGCTAGCAGAATACTGGCTTCCAGACAGCTAGGATGAGGGTCTTAAAGCCCACAGTCACAGTGACATACCCACTCTAACAGGTCACACCTACTCCAACAAGGCCACATCTTCTAATAGTGCCACTCCCTGGACTGAGCATATACAACTGTCACAGTAATGACAGATGAAGTGGAGGGACATGTCCTCTTACCTCCCCCAAAAGGGGGTCAGTTGTGGACACTGGCCACACAGGGAAACATCACAGTAAGCATTGGGCACCTTTGCCAACGAGAGAAAGAGCTGGCTCTATGTGCCTTGGGAAGCCATACATCCCCTTGAGGCCAGTAGAGAAAGCAGTCTCCTGAAGGCCTCTGCAAAGTGCAGCTACGACCTGGAAGACTCTGACAAAGCTGCGTTCTCTCTGACATCTCTGCTCTTCCTGTACCTCATCAGGCTGGTACTGGATGGGCATCAAGGTGAGAGAGAACAGGCAAGGGTCAGATAATACGCAGGCATGTCCCACTTGTCCATGTGGGGCTTCACTGCAAAGCTCCAAAGTAGCTGAGGGAGGGATTCAGAAAATGTCTGCTGCAGGGTTGACGGGAGGAGGAGAGCTAGGGATCATTCTCACTTCTCCTACATCCGCTGTGTTCTGAAAGCTGGGTTCAGCATCCTTTTCTCAGGGCTCTTTGATGGTCATAGTACCTCATTTATGAAAATCCCCAGCATCACAGACAGAGGGCTGTGTTGTATTTATGAAGACAAATAGTGGTCTATTATAGTTTGTGTGTGTGTGTGTGTGTGTGTGTGTGTGTGTGTGTGTGTGTGTGTCTTAGTCTCCATTTGGCTTACAGGCTGATTCTGGGTGACTTCGGCTAGTTTGAAACAGAAGATCCCTAGACATTGTCCGTATGTTTTATTTCCCCCTTGCTGGGTTGCTAAGGATCTCAGAATTATTCCGGAGGCACACAATCCAGCTGCACTCTGGTCTCTGAGGAAGCTATGAAACTCTAGGAGGCAGACAGTGTAAAATAAGCAAGAAGAAAGGAAGAGACTGGACAGCTGATTGGCTCTTGCATTCTTCTAATTCAATTTAATCCTCACTACAATCCTGGGTGGAAGGCTTACTTATCTGCTTTTCCTACCAAGGAAACACACATGTAAAGGAAAATAACTGAGCCCTTCCCTGACTATGTGCAGAGCCCGTGGATAGAGCAAGCATTAATTTCATATTTAGGTCATGTTACATGCCAAAGAATTCTTTGGGTATCATTTAGATTATTCCCTAGTTGATTGAGCTAATCAAAAAGGGACACTGTCCAGCTAGAAGTGACTAGGTCCAGGAGCCCTTCAAATCTGTAGCTGCCAGCAGTCACTCATACAAATGGGTTTTCTGGAATGGGGGTCAAGGCCCAAATAATTTGGGGTACCGGAAATGCGGGAAGGGTTTGAAAAAATTAGACCAACACATGGTGTGCTTTCCGCCCGCCATCATTCATTGCATTCTCTTTGTTACAAGCAAACAGGTAGATAGGTAAAGCAAAACCCCTCCCCCAAGTTTGTCAGCAACTTGGCCCAATCAACAGCTTCATCTTCAGCCTCTGGAGGCGGGACTTCCGGTGTAACTGGAACTTGGAGAGAGGCATGGCAATTAGCAGGAGGTGGGCAGAGAGGAGTGGCTATCTGTGGCAAGGCAGGGTCTGATAGAATCAGCCTCGGCTGTAGGAGGGTCACAAATATCGACAGAGTGCTGAATCTGAGGGAGATTAGACACTGTTGTCTTGGGGAGGGGGGGCACATGAGAAGGGATGCAGGTGACCTTTGTTGGGGAGAGGTGCTTCTAGGTATTCCCTAGGGGAAAGACAAAAGAAATCAGCAACAGTCCCAAGGCCATAGAACTGACTCTGGCTGGCAACCACCACATTTGTTTGAAAGCCCGAGCTCTGGGCAAGAAGTCTGCCTAGCAGACACTTGGCTGCAGCCTTGTGAAATGCAGCAGAGAACTGAGCTCAGCTTTGTCAGACTTCTTGCCTGAAGAAACCAAGAGGAAAAGAGTCCCTGCCTTGAAATGGGTTTGTGTTCATCTGTTGTGTCACAAGAAAAAGCTCACGCAGAATGATGAGCCAAACTTGACTGCCAAGGCTGTCTGGATCTACCTATGGACATGCTGCTGCTCCCTGTACAGTAGATGTTCTGTCACCCACTCCTTCTTGGAAGAAGGGAGAGGAATTAGTGGATAAGGGACTTGTACACATGTTTAGTGAGAGCCACTCTGTGCATACCTATGGATCGGGCAGCGGGTTTGCAATATGGAGGAGACAGGATGGCATACCCAAAGGGGCTTCAGACTGGCGTGAAAGACAAACTGCAGATGGAGATTCTGCAGGAGAGACATCACAGACACTAAAGCAGTGTGCGGGAGGGTAGGTGAGGGGCAGGCTCAGATGAAAAGGGACTTTGAACTTGGCTTTGAACCTGGGAAGGAGCAGGAGGAACAAGTGGAGATGCAAATAGCCAACAGGAAATACACAGTATACTTCTGTTCCAATGAGGAGCCTGCAGCCTGTGCTGCCCGGCACCTGGGAGTCAGCTGTGAGTTGGGCTGAAAACACAGGGGGTGGGGAGAGGGATGCAGAGCAGTTCATGCAATGTGGTGGTTGGACTACTTTCTCTGTGCCATATAAATAATGTCTCTACCCTTTCTGCTTCCTCTGTTCAGGGACCTTAGAAGAAAACGGATAGGCCACCCACTAGACCATGGTCTAGGCTGAGTTAATAATAGGCTGATCTCACTGAATGGTAAACTGTACCCCCTCAAGTGGCTTCCACTCCCTTTCAGTTTATTTAATCCATGAATCATCCCACAACCTTATTCCTCACACTGTTTCTCTTGCTGGCTCTGTCAAGGTCAAGGGGGACGTAAACTCCCTCTCTTTGCTGAAAGCCTTGTGAAGCTACCTTGATTACGGGTTGCAGGCAGGGTAAACGAAGTGGAGAGCCATTGGGAGGCTTTTCCCAGAGAAGAGATGCTGGCTCCTGAGAAGAGAGGCAGGAATAGAGCAGAAAACATCAAAGACTTCTTTCTAAAGCATTCTGGAACTCCCTATGCCCGGGAGACCTCTGGCTTTCATGAGTGGCTGTCAGACTTCAGCAGGAAAATGTATGCAGTTTACCAGAACCGGCCCCTAGCCGGAGCCCGTGTCCTATTTAACTGGAGGCTCAGGCGGGAATCACCACACATCTGTCACCTTAATTGCACGATGGGATGGCTTCTTTTTGTGAAAATCAGCGTGATGACGTCATAGGCAACCAAGCGTTTCAGGCCCTCATTGGGGAATGTGCTTTACTCTGCAGCAGATCTGGACTCCTAGACCTGAGGAGTCCATTGTCAATAAGAACAAGCAATGTGTAGGGTGGAATTGTCGATTAGTGGCTCAACCTCAGAGCTGGTTTCTTCAGGTGTTTGGTCAGCTGGATAGTATTCACTGAGAGGTTCCAGCCTGTGTGCCTGGATTTGGTGGCAAGGCCTCCAAGGATGTAATTAAGGTTAAGCAGGGTGATGTCACTATGCAAGAGAATGAATCTGAACCTGGACAGGAGGCAGGGAGGCAGGAAGGAAGTCGTACAGTTGCTACAACACAGCACCACAGATGGGAGGAGCCAGAAACAGTAGATGTGGACTTCCTACAGTTCTTGAGCTGTCTGTCAAGACATGCAAGCCAATGGGGAGGGTTGAGGGCTCACTTCTGGGTTGCATACAGATGCTCCATGTAGAGATCAGGACCTTGTCAATGCAAAGATCAAAACCAAAATCAAACAAGCAAACAAACCCACAGCTCTTACCCAAAAAGCATAAGAGACACTTTTTTTTCTAGAGCCAAGTATGAGTGTCTATGACCAGGGACCCATTCAAGTTACCACAAACTCCCTATTCCAATGTAGTAACAGTTTTAGTCATTTTTTTTTTTATAGAAACAGAACAAAGAAAATCATAAATTGAGACATGTTTTAAATACATCGGTGGAAACATCAGGGAGATGGTGACAGTGAAGCAGGACATTCGTGGTGGTGGCACTCCCAGAGGTTATCTGCTGACACTCTTAGCATGTGGGTTGGTGAAAGCTAAGCACCTGTGTTTACATTTCAAAACCTTTACTAAGAGTCCGAAGGGCAAGCGCAAGGTGGCCCACAGGTGATTTGTGTTAGGCACTGAGATAACCCAGGATAGACTCTGGGCCTGGTTCTCTCAGCTTTGTAAAATGTTCATACTGGTGCAGCTCTTCTTTTCTTTTTCTGGAAACATTTACTCACAATCTTATTTAGCTTTACCCACATCCTTGACATTGACCCCAAGGCAGGCATAATGGAGGTAAGAGATTCACTGTATAGACTTTATGTAGACACAACTACTTCCATAGCAAGGGTTATAAACTATCCTAAACTCATGAATTCATGTGTTTTAAATGAGTGCCATTGATTATAGATAAAAGGTTATTGATTGGTTATATATTGATAAATTAGCTTGCACCGAATGTAAGCTAGATGCAGTACATAGCTATAATCCCAGCTCTGAGGAGGCCGAGGCAGCATAATAAGGAATCTATACCAAATTAATTAATTAAAATAACAAAAACTACCAAAACTAAACTTGAAAAGCCCTGAAACAAATATATGGTGTGTTTAATGCGGTCTCTAAGAAAGTTAGGTTAGTTCTTACTTCATAGTGATGACTAAGCCACATGTGGCCGAGTAAAGAGTAACAACAAACTTCTCCCTGACCTTCCCATCATCCTGGGTTTTCATCTGTCTCTTGGTGACCAGGCCCCAGAGGACAGGGCTTGAGGCTTTCTGTGTCCTGAGCCTGAATCTCCTCTCACCCAGGAAGCTCTGGCTGTGTAACCTCTTTCCTCCCCTGGGCACTCAATGCTCTGACATCTGAACAAAAGATTGACTGTCTCTGATTTTGAGGAGCAGGTCTATTTACTACCAACTCCTGAGGGCAAGGCATCTCTGAAGGTCACAGGGTAGCTGTGCTGTGGGCAAAGTGTTCCCTGGTGCTACACAGACCTCCAGCAGAATAGCCTCCTTAGGTCCAGACTCCCATCAAGGCTGATCTTGTCCCAAGGAGCTTTGAGTTCCAAATCACCTATCCTGTCATTGGCTCCTGCATGGAACGTGCTGGCTAGGAACGTGCTGTCTTGGGCTCTACAAAACTTGACTTTCAGAAAACAAGCTGCTGGACCTTAATGACTAAGGCATTCTATGGCTGCCTCTGAATGGAACAAGCAGTGTTCTGGAGACAGTGTAACAAGAAGTCTGGCTACAGTGTCTAAATCCCAAGCAATCCTCACACCTTAACCACAATTCCCACTGAACTCTAACTCATCCCCCCTACTATGTCCAGGTGAGTCATGTGATCCCACTAAGGAAAGTCCCTATTATCTATTCTGAAAGTCACCAAATCTCTGACACGCTCAGCTCCAGGCACTCGAATGCACTGGGCACCTCCTGACCTCAGGACATAACCATCTGGCAGAGGCAGATAGACTTCATCTTCTAGGGAGAGATAAGTGTCACAAGGCTGCAGACATCTGGATAGACATGATGGGATTTCAGATATCTCAAAGGAAAGAGGTGTCGTTTCTTCCTAGATGCTCACAAGCTTGTCAAGGGATGCTTCAAAGAGACACTGACCCCTAGGCATGGCACGGGAATGATGATATAAGATATCCCTGGGAGGAGCCATAGCTCAGAGAAGCCTTGCTTATCAACAAGCTTGCCCAGGTCTCATTCCCCCTTCGCTAAGAATTGCCATGTGGCAGATCTTACTCTAGGGACTCAGAATGCAGCAGAGAACAAATTCAAGTTCAAGCACATGATTCAAGTACTCAATACTGCAGTATCTCATTTTCTTTCTTCTTCTGTGTGCACGAGTGGGTGTGTGCATCTCATGTGCAGGGTGGCACATGAAGGTTCATATAGAGGCTAGAGGTCAACCTCTGTTGTCCATCTTCCAGAGTTCTCTACCTTGGGGGTTTTGATGCAGGGTCCCTCACTAGGATTTGGTTGGCTACCCCAAAGCCTCAGGGATCTGCTTGTCTCTTCCATCTCTAGTGTGGGGATCATGAGTATGTGCTACTACATCTGCTACTTGGGTGGGAACTGGGGATTGAACTCAGATCCCCATGCTTGCACAACAAGGACTTTTGTCGGCTAAGCTGTCTCCACAGCTCTTCACTAGCACCTCTCTACCTTAACTGTGTGATTGACATGCATGACATTTGAGGAGGATACAGAAATGGCTTATGCAATGCTGGCCTCAAAATATTTGTCACAGAAGGAAGGAGATTACAGGCAAGCACATGTAATGTGATGGTCCTTTCACCTTTGCAATGTTAGCCTTCAAAATATATATAGCTATTGTATTTTGTCCATTTGTTCTATGTTCTTGGTGACAAAATATAGAGACATTACAAGGCAACCGAAATCGTATTAGCCTGGTTCTGGGGCATTGATCAAAGTTTCAATATTTATGTTCTTATGAACAAAATAAAATACTCTGGCCCAAAATTTTGTCTCTACTCAAATTTAGGTCAGACAGTATTGGGTGCCCCTTGCAAAGAGGTCTCTCAGCTTGTGCACAGGCCTCTTGTGGTGTCTGAAGAGGGACTGAGAGTCAATATTGCCTTGGCTGTTATGTGGAGAACCCTTATCGCATGGATGTTTGGACACCTACCTCTGGATGTCAGAGGGAAAAGCAGAGATGTGATTATACATTCTGTGAAGGAGAGTTATGTCGTTTCCATTGAAATCAGCTTGAGTTAGCCACAGTACAAAAACTATGGTATCCTGGATCATAGGGTAAGAGAATGTGAGTATCAGATCTTTGGAGTCCAAGGTTGGAGCCTGAAAGTGATGTTTCACGCCCATCCAGATAGCTCATCCCATTCCATCCCACAAATAACCACAGAAATCTCTACATTACCTGCCTGGCTCTACAAGAGAAGATGGTATGACCCAAATTCTAAAAATTAACTAGATATAAAATTTGAACAACTGATTTAAATTTTCTTTCATGGCAATGGAGTCTAGAAACATATCCAGTCCATGATGCACCACTTGGTTTGTGAGTTCCAAAGAGAAATAACATGTGGAACACATGTTAAAGAGAGCCATATAGTCCATGGCCCTTTGACCTATATCTCCATTCAAAGAGGAGCAGCACTCTCTCTTTCCTTCCACATTAAGCTCCCTCATGTCAAACTCCAGGCCCAAACAGACATCATTAATCAATTGCAATGCACTGCTGTTGATCCCAGAGAAATCCTTAGACTCTTTCCCATTACAAAATTCCCAGGAGCCATCCCTGATTCGTAAGATCAGTGTAAAGATTTAATCCTGGTTTGCTGTTTTCAGACCCAGAATGAGAAACTGCTGGCTTTGTATGTCTATGTCCTGTGGGTTGCCACTGGCTCCTCCTGCTGTTCTAACTTTGGTTACATAACTGTAGATTTCAAGCTTTGGGTCACGAAAGCTCTGCCATAGGCCTCCTGCTTTCTCCACTCCCACCAAGCAATCGATGAGCAGTACGTTAATCTCCTGGCCTCGATCTGTTCCCTCACCTATTAAACCTCACTCTCCTAACTGGGTGCCATCCCTTGCTCTTGTTCTTAACCATTTCATACTCCCTAATGAGTTTTTGAACTTAATCTTTTCAGGTATACGAGTGTTTGCCTATATGTATGTATGTATATACGTATGCATACATATGTGTGTGTGTGTGTGTGTGTGTGTGTGTGTGTATACCTACATGTGTATCTGGCACCTGTGAAAGTCAGAAGAGAGCATCAGATCCTCTGGAGCTGTAGTTACAAATGGTTGTACGCCATCACATGGATGCTGTATACCAAACCAGGGTCATCCACAAGAGCATCAAGTGTTTTTTTTTTTTTTTTGGTTTTTCGAGACAGGGTTTCTCTGAGTAGCCCTGGCTGTCCTGGAACTCACTTTGTAGACCAGGCTGGCCTTGAACTCAGAAATCTGCCTGCCTCTGCCTCCCAAGTGCTGGGATTAAAGGTGTGCGCCACCACCGCCCGCTGCATCAAGTGTTCTTAACTACTGAACATCTTTCTAACCACCACCACCAGCACCAAATGTTGATTTTAAAATGTATTAGAAGGGTTAGAGAGATGTCTCGGTGGTTAAGAACACTGGCTGCTCTTCCAAAGGCCCTCTGTTCAATTCCAGGCACCTATGTGGTTGCTCCTAGCCTTCTGTAATCCCAGTTTCAGGGACTCTGACTCCTTCTCTGTCCTCCGTGGGCACTACTCGAACACAGTGCACAGAAATACATGCAGACAAAACTCACATACACAAAGGATAAAAAGAAATAAATATTTTTAAAAAAATAAGAAAAATAGGGACATGAACTTTAAAAAAAAAACTAGAATTTTCTATTGTTAATAGAAAATAACAAATAGTAAATGCCAAATTTGCTTTCTTGTTCTTGTTCTTGTTCTTGTTCTTGTTCTTGTTCTTGTTCTTGTTCTTGTTCTTGTTCTTGTTCTTGTTCTTGTTCTTCTTCTTCTTCTTCTTCTTCTTCTTCTTCTTCTTCTTCTTCTTCTTCTTCTTCTTCTTCTGGCTTGCATGCCTCTTAACTTACAGTAGAAAAAGTAGAATTGTCTCAGGTTATTTCATGCTTTACTATGTCAGGATGGCCACAAGGCACCTGTTAAATAATATCTCTGTCAATGAAGCCTCAGCTTTCCCCACCTCCTGGAGAAAACTCCCTGTCACACTGCCCCATACCCCATCAGCCCCCAGATATGGCCCAAGTCTCCCCTTGCTGTCCTTAATCAAAGTCAGGAGGAAGCCAGAGAAAGAACACGAGTGACCTCACTCATAAATGCAAAGGCTCTTGGGAATTGACTGATAATGTCTGTGGCACACAGAGGAAAGAATTCAAATCAGTGTTTCCCTCTGATATCATCCTGAGGGAGGAAGGTATTAATCAGATCAGTCTGCTTCCCAGGCCTCATTCCCCAGAGGATGAGAGGCCTTGGGGGAATAAAGAAGCCCAGCAGAAAGGCAGATTCCCTCCTGCTGTGAAACCAATCAGCTGCCTGTGGTCCCCTGCTGCGTAGGTGAAGAGACGCTCTCCTAGGGAAGCAGCAGGAAGTAATTCCCCCTAGGGTCAGAGTCTGTTGCAGGCCCTGGGTCCTTCAGTCCAAAGGTTGTGTGGCTCTTTTGCAGCATCAGAAGAGGGTCTGGGTTCCCCAGGACTGGGCAGCATCTGCAATAATGCCAACAACCAAGACTTTCTGCAGCCTTTTATCCATCTTTGGTCTTAGTTCCCTCTCATCTCTCTCTTTGTATTGTTCTTCGCCTTGGCTTCTCTCTCCTTCTCTCGTGCCCCCAAGGCCCCTACTGATGGCTGCTGCTCCTGCCTACTCCTGGGATTTCCATCGCTGTCATCACTGCTGTCGTGGCCACAGCTGCCACAGTCTCTTCTGTCACTTAGTGCCATACCTTCCCATCTTTAATGCTTCTCCAACCTTTGCCTTGGTGGCTTCTTTGCTTCATGCTACCGGTCTCGTTTGATTCATGATGAAGGTCAAATAGGCAAGAAAAACTCCCAGGAGAAACCTGACTTTGCAGCGTAAGAGTGCCTGGCTCACAGAGTGTGTCCAGGAACCTGCTGATAGCTAGACCACCCTCTGGGCATAACAACACCATCCCGTCTTTATCATGAAACCATAGGCCTGGTCAGGCAGTGAAGTGAGCAATATAGTGGTAACTAAGTATTCCATTATGGTAGCAGGACTATGAATACTCACTCACAGACGTGGGTAGGGAGTAGGGTTACCAGATCCTGACCTGAGACTGCGTCTACCATTCCCTCTACCCCAGAGCTTCACATGATACTGGAGGCAGTAAAGCATACGGGAAGCAGACCAGAGGTTCTCAACCTTCCTCGCGCTGACATAGGATTGCTCTTATAGACGGGCTTTGTTATGAAAGAGACCTTCATGGGCACAGGCAGCCACGCTATGGTTAGGCCTTGATGTGGGAGAGAACTAGAAGAGATACCATAACAAAGGCAGCACAGGGTGGGCCTTCAAGGGAGGACCTTCAATTCTGAAACCCAACGGGCTTTTCTCAGTCAAGGTAACTAAGGGTTCTGGGACCGAACAGTGATGATTCATAACAGAGTGGGACATTTTTTTTTGTGATGCGCCCTTTTACTTTGTTTTAAGTCAGCCGCATTCCTATAAGTAACCCTTCACGCATGCTTCTATAAGAAAGTCATTGGTTCACCAAGTGGGACCTGGATGCAATTATTCCTTTGCCCTGTTGGTGGCTCTTTTTCTGCCATGAATAGATGTTCGTCTCCCTAGGGAAGGGCTACAAAGCTGCAGCTCCACCTTTAGGATCCAGAGCTGTGCTCTGGCAGCAAGGGGCTGTGGTTGTTGTGTGGCTTCCTCAAGACCTTCAAGGCTATTCGGAATGGCTAGTGGTGACATAAGGCTCATCCAAATGGCTGCTTGGCAGTCCTGTGTTCAAGGAAGTCAAGACACCAGGGAGGAGTCTAAGGAGTGTTAATAAGGAGACACAAGTTGTCCCATTTCCCAGAGTCTCTGTTTATTTACAGAGAAAATGCATATCATGAGTACTTGCAATAAGGACATATCATTAATATTAACAGTGCCTTTTAACAGTGTCGAATGATGCTTTAATAATATCTAACACCTACTCAGCACTTGGGCAAAAGTGGGTTCTCATCTGCCTTAGCTGGTAGATAGATGCCTTATGTGCTGAGGTTTGAAGAAGGGAGGGGGCAGGCGGGAGCTCTTTTGTCTAAAACATTGTTTTTCAACTTGTGGGTTGTGACCCCTTTGGGGGTTGAACAACCCTCCCCACCCCCGGGGATCACCTAAGACTATTGGAAAACACAGATATTTACATGACAATTCATAACAGTAGCAAAATTACAGTTATGAAGTAGCAACAAGAATAAGTTTGGGGTCATCACAAGATGAGGAACTGTATTGAAGGGTCACAGCATTAGGAAGGTTGAGAGCCTCTGGTCTAATATCAATTAATCTCAACTAAAGAATCATCAGTGGTCGGGGGATTATGGGTGTCTTCAGTGTGCTCTATCAGTATTCATAACAGTGACTCTCGGGCTCTATTTCTCCAGCCTTGCCTCCCGTTAATGCATCCTGAGCATTCATGATTGCATGAAATGTGAGGACCAGATCCTATCTCTACTCTTGGAAAGGCAAAATATTCATATACACAGACAGAGATCTGGGGCATGATCAGAGAAGCGGAGGAGAACCAGAGAGCCTGCACACCCATGCCCATGGTTTGCTGGAGGTTACAGGCTCTCATAAGGAGCCATGTTCAGCTTAGCCCTCCTGGGGGCTGTGGCAGCAAGCAGAAAAAATAACGAGAAGAAACTAGAAAGCAAATAAATAAAAATCAAAAGGTTTTGCAATATGGCCTTGGCATCACAGTCTTGCAGACTTCCACATTCTGTATCAATCAGGAGGTGTGTATGGGGTTCCTTCCCAAGCTGAGCATTCTGGATCTACTTTTGGATAAGATCCTGGGCCATTAGATAGACTGCAGTTCTGGGTATGGGCAAAAGCAGGTTGGAGGCTGAGCCATCTCTCCTTGCAGGACTCTGGGTCTGATTAAGAAATGCTTCCTTCACTGGTGAGATGAGGGCCTGTTCCTTCTAGCTTCCATTGGAAGGAGCCAAGGCCAGCTGTCAATGCTGAGGCAGGAGGAGCCAAACCGGGGAAGGCCAGCGATAAGTCTGGAGGTGGGAGGACAGCAAAAGCCAGACCTGAGAATGTCAGACAAGGGTGTGTTTGGTGGGGAGGAATGAGAAGCCTGGATCTGAAGCAGGGACAGTTCTGCAGGAGACATCTGATCTAGAGCACCATGGGAAAACTGGGGCTTGGGGTCAGACTCAAGGGCAGGCAGAGCTTGTTAGAAAATCAGCACCAGCTTTCAGGACAGATCCTTGGCTGACTGAGGGAAAATAAATCTCTTCCATGGGATGGAAGGCCAGAACACCAGTAGAAGCAGAGTTTATCTTCCCCTGTCACCTTCTAGAAGTTTCTACTGCCTCTGGTCTCAAAGGCCCAGCCATCCTGTAGTGTCTGCTCTAGGCTTCTGGATGGCAGGGCTGTAAGTAGGAGGGACCCATGAGGACCTACATTTCCACAGAGGAGCCCCCTGAATTTCTTGCCTTGCCTGTGCTGCTGAGCAGGGGCAGGAAGCAAACCGCCTCTAGCTATTTGCACCCAAGCTTTTGCAGTAATAAAATCCTTTTATTTCCAGAACATTTTACATTTTATGTCATTGAATTTGTACTAATTGTTCATGTGGAGATGTCACAAAACCCAAATTTGAAAACTACATGTAACGGGTAGCTTTGAGGGTGATGTCAGGGCTCCTGGTAGATCTCTTTTCCAAAATGATCTTCTTCCACGGTGCAGATGTTTCTAGACAAGCTTCTCAAAATACTAGGGTATCAATCTTCCAGTGTCTGGGCTCCCCAAGAGATGCAGGACTGGCTGACCTTCCATAGTCCATTTTTATATTAGGAGTGAAAGCTATAAAAAAAAAATGGGCTTGGTTTTCTGTTGTTGTTGTTGTTGTTGTGTTCTGTTTTGGAGTTGGAAACAACCACTAAAAACATAAGATAATCAGATGTTTGACCCAAGAAAGCCAGATAGCTAAGCACAGTGTTTATATGTTTTTCCTCTCTATAAAGTCCCTTTTCTTCCTTTGCCTAGAGGCATACTTTCAGACAATTCCTCAACTTTAGAATATGAGGTTTCCCCAGAAGATGGGACAGACAATCTGTCTACCTACGGCGATAATCTTTATCTTTGTCATTTTAATGGTGCTGGACTCTAAGGCTCTACCTTGACCTTGAATGTCCCCAGAAGTGATTACCTTACCAGCTAGAAGTTTGTAGTCCTAGAACCTGAAAGAGGCCATGTAGGAATGTGGCCTTGGCTGCTGGGAATGACAAGGGTACTCACTGAAGAGTAACCCCCTTCATCTGGACAAGCTTCTGTCTTCACTGAAATATCTGATTCTAGCCTGGGCTAGATCTTCATTCCCAAGAGATCCAGAGGTCCAGGCCCAGGTGCCCCCTGCCCTGCTTGGCTCCCAATTTTCTCTGTCCTTGTTTGCTTGCTGAGTGTAACTCTCCGGGAGAAGTCATCTGTAGTCCCACTCTAATGCCATGTGCCAGGAGCAGTTGATACACCAAGATAAGAAGCAGTTGGCCATGGAAGGGCCCAGAATTTACCCTGTTTGGAAAGACACTTATCCAAAGGAGGCCAGAGAAAGGGTTCAGCATATAACAACAGCAGCAGCAGCAACAACAACAGCAACAGCAGCAGCAGCAACAACAGCAGCAGCAACAAAGCAGCAACAACAACAGCAGCAGCAGCAGCAGCAACAGCAACAATAACAG
>NW_022196913.1:61883256-61921846 GCF_008632895.1 Mastomys coucha
CCCCCCCCCCCCCCGCCCCACTGCATTCTATCTCCTCTCCTAGGAAAGCTCCCTCCCCGCATGGCTGCTTTCTCTAGGTGCTCCATTAAAACACACGTATCTGAAAATTCAGAGCCAGCACCAGTCGGGCGAAGAGGCCGCCTCCAGACTGGAAAGTTTTTACCAGCTCTACATCTGACAGACGCCAATGTCTACAATATACAAAGGACTCAAAAAAGTAAACACCAAGAAAAGAAGAAACCCAATTAAAATTGATATGAAACTAAAAAGAGTTCTTAAAAGAAGAAGTACAAGCAGCTCAGAAGAATTTCTTAAAAATGTTCAGTGTCCTTAGCCACTGA
Organism: Mastomys coucha; assembly: GCF_008632895.1. Lineage (NCBI taxonomy): Eukaryota > Metazoa > Chordata > Mammalia > Rodentia > Muridae > Mastomys > Mastomys coucha. The sequence goes on from NW_022196913.1 coordinate 61,883,598, forward strand.
GGAAATACAAATTTAAAAAAATGCTTTTAAATTTCATCTCACCCAGTTAGAATGTCTAAGCTCGAAACAAATAGCAGCAGGTGCTGTTGTGGGCCTGAGGAAAGGGGTCGCTTACTCACTGATCCCTATCAGAGTGATGCGACCACTATGGAGCTCAGTGTGGAGCTTCCTTCAAAAGATAGAGATATACCAGGTGTGCTAATGCATGCCTTTAATAGCAGAACTTGGGAGGTAGAGGTAGGCAGATCACTGGGTGTTCAAAACCAGACTGGTCTACACAGTGAATTTCAAGCTAGAGAGAGTTACATAGTGTCTTAGTCAGGGTTTGTATTCCTGCACAAAACATCATGACCAAGAAGCAAGTTGGGAAGGGAAGGGTTTATTCGGCTTACTTCCACACTGCTGTTCATCACCAAAGGAAGTCAGGACTGGAACTCAAGCAGGTCAGGAAGCAGGAGCTGATACAGAGGCCATGGAGGGTTGTTCTTTACTGGCTTGCTTCCCCTGGCTTGCTCAGCCTCCTCTCTTATAGAACCCAAGACTTCCAGCCCAGGGATGGCACCACCCACAATGGGCCCTACCCCCTTGATCACTAATTGAGAAAATGCCCCACAGCTGGATCTCATGGAGGCACTTCCCCAACTGCAGCTCCCTTCTCTGTGATAACTCCAGCCTGTGTCAAGTTGACACACAAAACTAGCCAGTACACATGGTGAGAGCTATCTCAAACCAAGCAACAATAACTAAAAAAGCTGGAAACAGATCAGCCATAGGACTCACCTGTATACCTCCTCAGCATATACTCACAGGACTGAATTCTACTTGAAAGACAGGTTCATCACTACGTCCACTGCTCTGATCACAATGGCCAGGAAATGGAAGTGGTCCAGCTGTCCATCAACTGGTGAATGGAAAATCAACACTGTATATTTTCACAGGGATTATTATTCAGCTGTTAAGAAAAGAGAAACTCGCAGATAAATAGTGGAGCTGGAAGTCATTATTCTGTGTGCAGTGACTCAGACCCAAAGAGATGGGGCATCTCATGAGATGTCCTGTGCGAACTCTCAAGTTTTGTGTGTCTTGTTTTTGTATATTTCTCTCACACTGGCTTCATGTTTGCCCAATTTCCCTACCTCTTCTCATAATTAATTCATTTTTCCCAGTCAGAGTTCGGTACAACTTTTATTATGTAGCTGTTTGCCCTTAATAATACTCCGGGTTTTCTGAATAACCTACAGCTGCGAGAGAGGTGGGTAGAGAACACTTGAAACTTGCAGTAGAAATGTGAAGGAAAACAGACCCCACCCCTCTGGAGTTGGCTGGGTGAAGCAGGGTATGATCAAGTAGGATAGTCTAAAGCATCCTGTTGACAAGCAGGTCACCCTCTGCTGAGGAGACAGAGGGGTCATGCATGTGCAGAGAAATGTGGCTTGTTGGATGTCACCAAAACCTTCATCTTTCTGCTTTCCTTGTTAGCCCAGAGGGTATGTATGGAAGCTGAAATGAGCCATGAAATGTGTTTGTTCTGTGGCATAGCACAGTGAGGTTGGTTTTAACAGCAGGTAGAAATAAGCTCCTTCCATAAATTAATTCAATTGTAGTGACAAAGCATTCAGACACTAGGAGGCTGCTAGTTGGCAAGCCTGCAGCCCGACTGTATGTAATTAAAACAGGAGAGCTCTCCTTCCAGGGGAGATGAGCCAGAAAAGCAAAGAAAATGAATGCTCAAGATGGATTTTCTTTCCCCAATTAGTTCAAGGAAATGCTAGTTAGGTGAGTCTATTAATGAATCATGTTTCTAAAACAATAAAGCTGGGTGCTTCATGCCCCTCCTGTTAGAGGCGCTTTGATGTCTCTCGGGTCCAGCATCCCCAGTTAGTCTCCTCATCACAAAACAAACATAGAACAATCACACTGACTTCTCTCCCAACTCAGCGAGGTAACTCTAGGGAAAATCTAGACACTCCTGTTGGGTAAACAGGAGACACTTCAGCTGGTTCCCGAATAAACCTTTTGTTTGTGCTTTACCACCTGTGTGGACACTGACATCACAATCACACATACCCCACATCTCTCTCTCTCTCTCTCACACACACACACCGTACGCACACACATAAACCACTTATACAAGTGCACATGTAATACACACACTCCATACATACACATACATACCACATAGACACATACCACACATATAAACACAACACACATATCCCACACAAAAAACCACATACACACAACACATACACACACATACATACATACACACAAACACTATACACACAACATACTAAAATGTGCATATACTTCACACACACCACAGAAACATATGCATGTATATACACTCATAACACACATACACATATACACACATACACAAACAAACCCACCCACACAAGTGCACATGCAACACACATACTCCATACATACATACCACATACACCTATACCACACATATAGACATAACACACATATTCTACACAAACAAAACTACATAATACACAATATACACACACAGACCTCTTACACATAGGTGCACATATATACAACATACTAAAAATGTGTGCATATACAGCACACATACTCTACACACACCACAGAAACACATGCATGTACATACACTCATACCACACATACACACGCACACACACACATAAACACACTCTTTTTTTTCACAAATGCTAGACAGTTGTGAGCTCGGTGAGGGGAGACAGGGTAACTAGTGTCCTTGCTGGGGGCACTAGACACTGGGGAAGTAGATACTGAATTTGAGTTAGGAAAACCAAAATGTCTCAAATTCTATGAGGTCACGCACACCCACATTTTCTGAGTTTTGTTTCTCCATGGCTAGGAGAGAACATGCTCCAAATCCTCTACCATAATAAAACAGTGTTATTTTAAGAAGAAAGTAATATGCAGTAGCTAGAAGCAATATACTTATATATTCAATATGCAGTTATTGGATACATTTATGACTTAAAATATTAATGTTATAATCATGAAATATGACTAGCAATCATGATTGGCATAGTTATAATTCTTATTTGACATGAGGCATAAAGTCTACAAGTGTTTCTGAAAACCCACAGATGTTTCTGGGCCTTTCTCCTAACCATGGGTGGTGAGGATGTGTTTATTTCCCAGGGTTCTCTAGGTGACTGTGAGGAGCCCTCTTACTATTGTCACTAAAGGAAATTTGCACACTCAAATCCTGTAACTTAAAAGCTGTTTGGGAAGAAAATACCTGGGTTTCTCATGATTTACTCTGGTCACTAAGACTGAGCTCCATGCTATTGAAAATTATGGCATCCCTCTCCATTTGGAAATAATTGTCCAGGCAGACAAAGTCAAGAAGACTGCATTTACTGGAAAGGCAGCTGGGGGGTCTTGGGAGAATTTTCACACTCATACAGGTTGGAATAAAGAAGCCTCATGTTTCAAAACAAGTTGGCATGTTAGTGAGTATGAAAGATTCATGATTTACTGCCCCACCTGGTGTTCTATTTGGCATAAAATGGAGAGGTGGCATCTTCCAGCGCACCTGGAAGCAGCGCCAGGAGGCAGCCAACCATGGGGCTGATGTAAATGATACAGAAACTTCGTAAGAAACTGTATGGAAGGCCGGATTGTTAGGGACCGTCTCAGACCTGGCAGTTCTCAGTGCTCTCTGGGTGGCACTGCCCAGGTGAAGGGGGAACCAAGTTCACTCCATGTGCATGCGTCATCTTCAAGGACAAAGCTGGGAAGTCTGTCTTTTCCTAGAAACCAGCCGACATCCCTGGTGCTTAAAGAACAGAATTCTAAAGATAACACTGTCTTGATTAGTTTTCCTTGTTGCGGTGGTAGGATGCCCTGACATAAAAAAGAAAGTTAAGGGATACAGGATTTTATTGGCTCAGGATTATAGCCCAATGTGGTTGAGAGCCATGGAAGCAGGAGCTTGAGCTTGTACTGCAGCCAGTGGCATTGCGAGTCGAAAAGCAGAGTGGCTTCTCAAAACCATAGCCTCCAGCACTGCGACCAAGGCATGCTACTAAAGAGCATGCTGGCTTTTACACATACACCCCATAAATCCAGGGAACACTCAGGTTCCTACACCAGCACCCCATAAATCCAGAGTATGGTAATTTCTTCTAAGAAGTGCCCTGGGTCTTTTGTAATAAGAATGTCTAGTCCATCAACAGCAACATGCTGTGATTCTGGCCTGTGCAAAGCTCCAGGATGACTAATCTGTAAGTACTGAAAAAGAACGAAGCTTCTGTCTAGGTGTCCTTCCAGTCATAGATGACTACACCTAGTGCCCACACCTGAGGAAAGGGAGAGTGTCATCCTAGTGGAGCATTGGGATTTGTCTAGAATGGCATTGGCTAGGGCCGTATTATTCCTTATAGCTAAGAGGTTGACCTATGAGGTTTGATAGAGTATTCCAAATCCGATGTTAATTTGGCATTGTAGGATGCAAGACTTCCACTCAAACACACATTTGCGGAGGTGGAAGACAACTTGGAACTGTTTTTCCACGGAAAGGATGATATAAAACTTGACGTTGTTTTTCTTCTCTAATGCAAGAGACTGATCATACGTGGAATGGAGGCACTCAGGCCAAAACAGGGAAAAAAAAAAAAGTTTAGTGCCTGTTTCCTGAGTTTACATTGCGCCGCATGGAGTAGGTAGACACAAAAGCCCTTTCAGAATAGTTGAATACATCGGAGCCAATTGAGGTAAAAAGCTGGAGGATTCATGAAGGGTATGGGCTGCAAGAAGAGCTCATGGTCCCCCAAATGTGCAGCCTAATGGGATATGGCCTATTTTTGCATGGGATGAGATCATCCAGTTATACTGAAAATATAAGTTAAAGTGGGACATTTTACACCCAAAGAAGGGAGGTAATCATTTAAAGATCTACCATCTTTTTGTGTGACAAGTTTGAAGACACAGGGGAAAAAAACAAAGAGTGGTAAAATTTGTGCTCAGCTCATATCCTCCTTAATATTCAGGCCAGGATACTAACCAAGGGAATGGTGCCACCCACAGTGGACAAATGTCCCACCTCAGTTAACCTAAGCAAGATAATTCCTCATAGGCATTCCCAGAGGCCTATGTGGTTCAGATCTTATCAAGTTTGACCACTAAGATTAACTACTACACAGCTGAGAACTTTCCATCAGTGTGGATAATGGGAAAGAAGGGCCTGCCTCTGCCTGGAGGACATGTTGGGAGTGGGGACTGGGGAGGGTGTGCAACAAAGCCACACACACCATTGTACTTAGGAGTCTTTGCATGCCCACCTCAGAGGTATGGGTTTCTTGCAGATGTATCCTTTTTCCTCAGTGTTGGTGACAGCTAGGTGGGTCTTGGGTACCCCAGACATTGGTTATTCATCATTTATCACCAAGGCCATTTTCATCTCTTAAAAACACACATGGGCAGATTCCCAGCCTCCATTTCAGTACGTACAACTTCACTGCTATGTTCTAATCTGTGGAATGTCCATAGACCATAACTTTCTAGGCCAGACTAGGAAATCCTCCCCTATTCCTCACCTCCTCCTCCATCTACCTGTACGCAGAATGCCAATGTCCAGTCTGGAGGAAGCTACAAATGGGAGATGGTGGAGTACTGGCAGCTTGGACTGCTAGATGAGTCCTTCCCAAGGGTACTGCACTCTGAGAATGAGATGAAGTTCAGCTGCGGACGTGACAGAGCCAGTTCATCATGGCTGCTCACGATGTGAGTAAACGTCTGCCTGGGTACCTAATGGCATGCTTTGCAGTGCTGATGTTCATGGAAGCCTTTAACGTTTCTCCTAATTAAGTTAAACCATCCACTGCAGCTTGGAAACCAGTTTCTGCAGTTTCTGCAGTCTTGGAAGATGAATAAATCATGGGCAAAATCACTGGATAAATAATAAATGGATCTGCCAAAAGCAGGTGTCCTGGAGGGTGGTGTGTGGCAAGATGGCAGAATAGCTCCTCCCCTGAGCCCTCCTGTTTGTGTGTGGAACAGCCAGAAGCAGCCAGGGACTGATTGATGGATTGACTTAAAAGTATTATTTATTACTTTATTTATCTGAGTACAGTGTTGCTGACACACCAGAAAAGGGCATTGACTCCCGTGACAGATGGTTGTGAGCCACCATGTGGTTGCTGGGAATTGAACTCAGGACCTCTGAAAGAGCAGTCAGTGTTCTTAACTTCAGGGACTTACTCATAGGGAAGCAAGATCTACATCACAATTTAGGCCTCCAAATCTTGGGGGTAGTTAACAGGAGACCCAGAAAGAGAATGACCAGCTCCTCTCTCCTGTCCTGTGGCAGGGCAGAGAGGATGGACGCAGAGGGAGGTGAAGTTGCCACTACTTTAAGAGCAGGGCTGTGCACACCCGGGGATTGGATGGCTGGGAACAAAGCCCATCTTTCCAGGGAACTTATATCCAGCTGTAATTTTGGAACAATAAATAACATGACTCATATAACACAGAATGACTATGTGCCAAGCATCATTAACTAAGTAGTGACAGGCCCAGTAAGATGGTGAAGGTGCTTAAGAATTTATTCTGAAGAACGGGAGTTATACAGTTGGCCACTGCTCTGAAGTAAACTCACTGTTAGACAGGAAGCTGGAAGAGTGTGCAAACAATAAAATATTGCCTTTATTTATTTTTAACCAGAGAGAGAGAGAAAGAGAGAGAGAGAGAGATCTGCACGTTGTGTGTTATTCTGTATCTGATTGTGTGTGCGTGAAGCAAACACAGAGCCACTTCCCATGTCACTCATGAATCCCCACAGATGCCATATTCCCTTTTAATGTGGGAGAATATGACGCACCCTCTTTGGGCCTTATTTCCAAGGTTTTAATGATATTTTTCCTAATACCTCCCATCTGTTTTGGATCACAGATAATCTCCGTGGATGATTCTCGGACTTGGAAAATGGCTGGTCTTGCTCTGTATTAATCTGATTATTTTCAAAAGTGGTTTTAAGTCACCATGAAGTACCCCTTCAACATGCGGACTGAAAAATACTTCCAAGTCCAGAGTCCTGACTTCTGTCCAGAAATTTCTTTGAAGCATCTGAGCCTGGGTGTTTGCAGATGGTCTAACTGCAGACTCTAAGTCAAGCCCATGGGTTTCCACCTGATGTCACAGGTGATCTAGGATTCCATGGCCCTCCGATCTCTGTAAACACTGAGCCCACAGGTAAACCATGGCTCTTCCAAGCAGGGCTTCTCATAGCTTAAAGGTGGCCATTCATCATGGCAGTCCAAGACCAAGGTCTTCTGGCCTTAGTTCAACAGGTGATTTTTTAAAAGTCAGTCTCAGGACTTTAGAATGAAATTTCCACAGAATCCCTTGCAAATAACCGCACCTCCCTGGAAAGGCGGAAAGCGGAGCATCTCAGTAAAAGTGAGGCTCGGGCTCTGAGGCTGCTTAGTCAGGTACCATCATAAGCCTCGGAGTTTCCAGTTGTACAGCTTTATCCATCTGAAATAGGGCACTGAAAGACACACAGAGCTAGTTAATTCCCTCCTGGGCACGAGTCCTCTACAGCTTAGTTTACCCATCATGCCTTGGATAAAGCAGCTGCTTCCATGGAACTGTTTCTAGACTAAAGAAGCCTGGGAGTTCTGACCAGTCCCTGGAGAGATCTAAATGAAGGCAGATTTACTCTCTGAAACTTGCTCCAGGGAATGGATGTGAAGCTTCACAGATCACGGGTACCCAGGGGAGTCCTTTTCTAGACACTCGGGCCTATGTTTCCTCCCTGAAGATGCTAGAGGCCTGAGGGTTTCAAGAAAGCTTGGAAAAGGGTAGAACATCTGCAGAAGGCAGCATCTGGCCCTGTATCACAATGCATGGTAAATACTTGTCCTGGTTATGATTTTGTTGTTGCTGTTGTTGTTGCTTTGTCAATTTGACACACTGTGTCACAATTTGACACAATGTTTTTCAATGTACATTGCGACCCCTTTGAGGGTCACATATCAAACATTCTGCACATCAGATATTTACATTAAAGTTCATAAATTAGCAAAATTACAGTTATGAAGTAGCAATGCCATATCTCTGTGGTTGGGGGTCACCACAACATGAAGAGCTATATTAAAGGGTCACAGCATTAGGAACATTAAGAAGCACTGGGCTAGAGTTGTCTGGGAAGAGAAACTCATTTGAGAAAGTACCTTCATTAGATTGACCTAGAAGCAAGTCTATAGGGCATTTTCTTGATTAATGATTGATTAATGATTGCCTATGGTGAGGGTACCATCTCTGGGCAGGCAGTTCTGGGTTGTATAAGAAAACAGACTGAGCCAGGCAGTGGTGGCATATACCTTTAATCCCAGCACTTGGAAGGCAGAGGCAGGCAGATTTCTGAGTTCGAGGTTAGCCTGGTCTACAGAGTGAGTTCCAGGACAGCCAGGGCTATTCAGAGAAACCCTGTCTCGAAGAAAAAAAAAAAAAAAGAAAGAAAGAAAGAAAAGGAAAGAAAAGAAAACAGACTGAGCTCCTCATGAGGAGCAAGCCAGTGGTTGGCACCCCTTCAAGCTTTTGTGTCAAAGTTTCTCTTGAGTGACCTTCACAGCTTCCAGACTGATGATGGTGTTCAACCTCTAAGCTAAATAAACCCTTTCCTCCACAAGCTGTTCTTGGTCATGATATTTTATCACAACAATAAAGAGAAAGCTTTGACAATAAAATCAAAGTAGAGGAGTGTTAGATTTTCTTTTGGTATCTGTAGTGGCTATTCCTGGTTATCAACTTGACTATATCTGAAATGAATTACAATCCAGAATTAGAAGGCTCACCTGTGGCCCTAAGCTGGAGGCTAAGAGATACAAATTCCGACCTGAATCTTGGCATGGAGATCTTGAGGCACAGTGGCTATGAATCCCAGAAGATTAAGATAGGAAGATTTAGAAGTTCAAGGTCATCTGGGATTAAAGGTATGGTGGCACCTTTTGCTGGAGACCTATATAAGGACATTGGGAGAAGGAAGGCTCGCTCTGCTTCGCCTGCTTGCCTTGTGGGACTGAGCAACTGCTGGATCCTTGGACTTCCATTCACAGCTGCTGCTGACCTTTGTTGGGAGTTGGACTACAGACTGTAAGTCATCAATAAATTCCTTTACTACATAGAGACTACCATAAGTTCTGTGACTCTAGAGAACCCTGACTAAGACAGTATCCAATATTTTTTTTCTAAGAATCTAATTGATGTCTGTCTTGGGCAAGGACATATTGTGGTCAATGAAAGTACTGGAAAATGCCTGAGATCTCCCAATATCTTCTGTGAAGTTTATTTTTTTCTGAAACGCCAATAATATTTGAACCACATACACTTACTCTTTTATCTGACTAATCAATTTTCTGTTGCTCAGCTTTTACAACCACATTAAGTCAACTGATGAATACCCAGAATGGGCCCAATTCTTTCTAGCAATTCTTTCTCTTTACAATTACAAAATAAATATTTGTGGGCCACCTGTGGGAACTCTGAGACATCAAAAGATTCTTAGGTTGGAAAGGCACCTCTTTTTCCTTTAAATTCTGGCCTGATTTCAGGATGGCTAAGTGAAGAGTTAGCTCTGAGCACTCAAGATTGCAGCAGTTGCTTGCCTGCCCATTAGAGTGGCTATGCCACTTTGGAGGACTATTGAAGGAGGTGCCGAATTTCCTGGAACCTTAGATTATTAGTAATCAAGAGTGTGATGAAGTCATGTGAGGTGCTGGAAACTTCTGGTGAGAATCAGAACCCTTGCTATCCAGTGAATAAGCAGACGCAGAGAAGAGCTTTTGCTTTGCTCTCCTAAGGGCCCAGTGCTCTCAGATCAAGTTACCACGTGGCTAATATATAAGCATATATATGGTATTTCTCAGCCTAGATGTGCTAGAACTTACTGTGTAGTCCAGGCTGGCTAGAAATGTATGGTGCTCCTCCTGCCTTTGGCTTCTGAGTGCTGTGATTGCAGGTGTGAACCACCACACCTGGATGAACCACCATACCTGGATGAACCATCACATCTGGGTCCATTTATTACTTTAACTGAAAGAGATCCAATTCTTGTTTTTATAACATCAGACCCCAAACTACCGATTCTCATGTTCTGTTTATTAAACTCAGACATTTTTGCTATTATGCTACATCATAAACCATCTTTCTTTAAGTCCCTTGATGAATTCCATTCCCCAACAGGGAAGAAGCGGGAGGGAGGGGAGGAAGGAGAAGGGAAGAGGGAGGGAGTGGGGAATTGAAAACTACCTGTCAAATGCTTGCATTCACGCAGACCCCAAGGCTTAGAGGACCACAGGCTATGGCTCCCAACAGTCTTCCACCAATGTGTCTTTAATACTTTCTCCTTGTAGCAGAAGGAGCTTCCACGTCATAGGATCCAGAGGCACATCCTCTCTGCCACACAGCATGACATGTAATCACAGTTACTGAGATACTCAGACCATGACAGCAGCCAATATTTTCATATTCAATTTTACTTGGAAATTACCCAGCTAACTAAAGATTATCCATTAATTGCTTCAATTTTAAATTGGCATACAGTTTTAAAGTTAACTATGGATATTGAAAGCTACATTCAAACAGACGTTTGACAAACATAATTGGTATAAAAGGCTTGTCAGTATTATACAGCTCAATTTATTTTAGAATGATTCAATTTAGTTGAAATTTTTAACATTCCTCAGTCCTAAATATTATATAGGAACAATATTAACTAATTTTTATTATACCTCCTATTGAGGAAACCCCCAGTTACATATAGTTATTGTTGCACTGAAAGCTATTAAGCAGCCTGATGTGGTTCACTTTGAATGAGCTGTGATTCCTTGAAAAATGCCCAGAGTTTTTAACCCTGTCTCATTTAATATATCAGAAGTGTAGTTTCTTTAGTTTGAGGAGAATCCTGGGAATATTAATGAATATATGTACTTAAAATATCTATGAACCAATTAATTAAGAGATACCATATTCTAATTTATTAGTAGTTTTCAGGAAAAGGAAAATACTTCTTTCTCTCTTTTACACACACACGTGGACACACACATGTACATACATGCATACACTCATTCATAGACACACACATGCTCATGCATGCATACACACATACACACGCCCACATACACATGTATACTCATACACAAGTGCACACACAAACACACAGATATATGTACACACATAAATACTCATACACACATTCATAGACACACACATATGCACACACTGAGTTTGCTTTGTTCGCATGCAGTTATATGTGCACAGACCGTGCAGTGTCCCTCCTAGAGACCCAGTTACAGGAGGTGTACCCACACCTGAAAAGGTCACACTTTGTGTCACAGATGGTCACACAGTTCTGGAGGCCAGAAGTCAAGCGGACAAACTGAAACAACCAACAAAGTAGAGACTTGGCCATTACTCATCCAGGGGAAGAGACGTTCTCATCCCAGGTGGGATTGCCAGATGGGTGCAAGCCACCCGAGACCCAGTCATTGGAGCCTCTACAGAAAGTAAGTTATTGATTAGCCATAAACTAGGGGCAGAGCTGAAGCTGGATCCAAATAAAAACAGAGGTGGGAGGAAGACAAGGGGGGAAAGAAGCGACTCTGCAGAGAGCTTGAGTTGGGATCAACGCCAGGAGCCAAAATAGCTGCGTCAGCGGCTGCGTGCACAGCGCCCTTCCTCGGCACATTTCAGTTGGCACAGATAGGTTTCACTGAAGCCTCCAAACTGACAACTGTAATGACTTCAGTCCTCTAAAAGTTAAAAAAAACACACAAAGACAGAGTGAGTGTGTGTTAAGGAGGGGCTGAATCATCAGTCCCCGATCGGTCCCAGAAGCTGGCAGGTTGTCAGGCTGCTGAGAGGGATGCGTTTCAAGGAGGCATCACCCTCTCCTGATGCTCACGACTTCATTTCCATGTCGAGAAAATGGGGCTATTTAGTTTACCAGGACCCACACTCTGAAATAATAGTTGTTGTTATATACTGTGGTGGCCTGAAGAGTGACCCAGCAAAGATGCCAGTACAATAATCTTTAGAGCTATGGAGGTACCTGGCATATTTATAGCAAGATTAGTTTGCAGATTCACTTAAGGATCCTGAAATTAAAAGAGGGTCTTAAATCATCTGGGCGTGATCAATTAAATCCTATGAGTCCTCTCAGGTGAGCTAGGAAAGCAGGGCCAGGTGAGTAGGATGCTGCCTGGTGAGGACCAGTTGTGAAGATGGCAGAGGGGGAGGAGCCAGCAGCCAAGAATCATGGTGGCCATCAACTTTCATCAATACTCTGGTCTGGCCTCAACCAGAGAAGATGCACCTAACCCTTGAGAGACTTGAGGTCCCAGGGAATGGGGAGTCCTGGCGGGGTGTAGGGGGGACGTGGGGAGGATGTGGTGGTGTGGGGTGGGATGTGGGGGTGCGGGGGCATCCTCTTGGAGATGGGGGAGATGGAATAGTTTGAGGAACTGTCAGAGGGCAGAATGGGAAGAGGATAAGGACTGAACCTGTCAAGAACGATTAAAGAAAAAAAAAATTACCTGCAAGCAATTGAATTCTTTCAACTGCAATCCACGTGGGGATGTAGATTCTCTCCTAGACCTTCCAGAAAGGCAAGAGACACTTAATTTTAGCCTACTTGGATCCGTACCTGACTTCTGCTTTCCAGAACTGCATGACTGCTCTTAGCTTCGGCCATTAAATGTGTGATAATTTACTATGGCAACAGTGGGGAATAGACACAGTGAAACAGACATAAATTTGCTAACATTCTACAGGATGACAAAACTAATTATTGATGTTACTTTTCTAGTGACCTAACTTCCCTCTGATTTCACAACTACTACCCAGGGCAAAGCCAAATGCAGGTGCATCATTCTAGACAACGGGCTCCTTATTGAGTAATTTTGTTAGAAGATGTTCAGTCTGACACCGAAGAGTACTGCGGCCGCCCTTTGCCTTCACCAAATGGGAACGATCAGGAAGTATCTTTTCATGTCCTAGGATATAAAATCCATGAGGTCGAAGTTACATTTGTATCAATTCACACGGACCTACCAGGGCTTTACACAATGCCTGATGTGCTGTGGGTGCCAAGTGTGTATTTATTGAGTAGAAATGACCCTCCATAACCTTGTCTCTATTTCTGGCTATGAAATCAGTGACCAGGCACACTGAATTCTTCCTGTTCCCTGGATGTAACCCTACCAAACTCTCTCTCCAGTGAGACTTTCTGTAGTTATTTGCCTCTGTTTGGAACCCACATCCCCACCGAATGAGCTAATATGCAAATAGGAATATCCATGCCTCTACCAGCATATCCTCTGGTGTCTGGCTATTCTCATCCTCTTGTGAATTCTGCTGGCTCTCACAGTCCCTATACACCCTCACATGGTCCCTAAACATGATGTAATCTGCTTATGTGGCCCTCTATGCTCGGATAGAACAAAGTAATCACTGAAGCATGTCTGGCTCTGTAATAATTAATGACTGTGTTATTTAGATAAGCTTGCTAATCTCTGACTTCATTTTCTCACCTGTAAAACAGAAGTAATATTAATCCTGCCTAGGATGGGTGTGAGGATTCAATGCCCAGGGCTTAGGGCAGAGGTCAGTGCATAGCTAGTATATAGGAAGCTCTTGACATATCAAGCGCTCCGTGCTCGCAACCCATCCTTAGTGTCTGACACGGAACATCCGACATTCTGCATGGGTCCATTTGGTGATGTTCACAGGGTGTTGTAATCTAAGATGAACTGTGTGTACGGAACCACGGACAAAGCAACACTGTCTATGTAGTGAGAAAATCTGCCCAAAGCCAGGAGACACATCACCCTCTACTTCCAAAAAAAAAAAAATGCCTGGAAGCCAATGTGCTCATGCTGTTGACCAGTGCTGTAAACACCTAAGCCTTACTTTACCTCAGAGACAAGCATTCCATTCTCCCGAAGGGCCATGAACTAACTCTCTCTCCCTCTTTCTCTCCCTCTCTCTCTCTGCCTCACCCTCTCCCCTTTTCCAACCCCATCCTGTGCTTCCTAGATCAGGAACTTCTCTGTAACTCTTGAAACCCATTAAAATATCCCCAGAACCAGCCTTTGACCTCCCAGGAGCCCAGTCAAGCCTAGGATGTGTCTTCGAGGATCTAGCAAGAGCTTAACTCTGGCTGTGGAGACTCAGTGGTCTCTTCCTGCCTTCTTTGGCTCCTGGGTTGGTAGCTAGCTGAGCCAACACCCCTGAGGGTGTACAGGTTGAGCACTGACTTCTTCCAGCCCTTCTGTCTCAGGTTGGGAAACACTAGGCTAGTGGTAGCACCAGGGAACTCTGTCAACAGTCATGGTGGCTTTATCAAAGTCCCACCCTTTTGGCCATCTTCTTGAAGACCTGCAGAGTAAAAAGGGATTATATATGTTATGAGAGAAGAATAGTCACTTTGTAGCTATGCAACCTGGATTTTGCCAGCATGGATTTTGTACACGGAGAGAAGCTATAACCTTTAGCATATGTTTATAGAGCCATGATATTGTTAATGATATGGGCGGCATCCAAGGAGCTTGGAAGAAGCTTCATTGATAACCATCCAAACCTCCCTATTTCCCATCTGTTATTAGATAAGGTTTTACAACCATTATATTGTGGTTCATATTTGGATGCTTTAATTTTATTACCATGAAAGAGCCAAAAATAATGCATAAATGTAAGTATGAAAAAAAATCTAAACAGAACTCCCCAATCATTACTTTGCCTCTGAGCAAAGTGACCTAGGGAAAAATTATACAGTTTGTGAAAGGTTGTCTCTGTAATAGGCACAGAGGTCCTGGGTCCAGCACGCTGCATCTGAACACCATAAGGTGAGATTCTAGGGCAGACTCATATCAGGAAGTGTGGTTCCCAGGCTGTATACTCAAAATGAGTCCAGTGAGATGCTTAGCAGGACAGGCGAAGGGAAGTCCCAGCGTCATGGCCTGGCTTGTTTCCTTTCCATTTCTCTGACATGATATTTGAAGGTCACTGTTCCAGAAAGCAGCCAGCCTACACTCACAATGCTGGAAGAAGCCACGGCCCCTACTGACACTGCTGTGCAATTTCAAAAAACTAGCTCGCCTCCTAGCTTTTCTTTTGAGAAACATCACCTTGGGTCGACCTTAGGAAGAGATAACTTTTTCTTCAAATATGTTCCCTTCTATCTGACTTCCCTCCTGCGTCTCTCCCAGGTGGCTGGGGAGGAGGAACAGTGCAATGCCACAGAGAGGAGAAGGTCACCCCTTGACAGGAACTTGGAGAAAGGAATGTGTCAAGTCTTCTCCCCTGGTCTCTAAGCTGTAATTTGCATTGTTCCTTAATGGCTCTGAGATGAGTATGGCTGACCTGAGCCCATCTGCTGGATCCTTGTTATGATGGTTTGTATACCTCGGCCCAGGGGGTGGCATGGTTAGAAGGTGTGGCCTGCCGGAGTAGGTGTGGCCTGTTGGAGTAGGTGTGGCCTTGTTGGAGTAGGCATGGCCTGTTGGAGTAGGTGTGGCCTTGTTGGAGTAGGCATGGCCTGTTGGAGTAGGTGTGGCCTGTTAGAGTAGGGGTGGCCTTGTTGGAGTGGGCGTGGCCTGTTGGAGTAGGTGTGACCTTGTTGGAGTGGGTGTGGCCTGTTGGAGTAGGTGTGGCCTGTTGGAATAGGTGTGGCCTGTTAGAGTAGGTGTGGCCTTGTTGGAGTAGGCGTGGCCTGTTGGAGTAGGGGTGACCTTGTTGGAGTAGGTGTGGCCTGCTGGAGTAGGGGTGGCCTGTTGGAGTAGGCGTGTCACTGTGGGTGTGGGCTCTAAGACCCTCATCCTAGCTGCCTGGAAGTCAGTATTCTGCTAGCAGCCTTCAGATGAAGATGTAGAACTCTCAGTTCCTCCTGCACCATGCCTGTCTGGATGCTGCCATGCTCCCACCTTGATGATAATGGACTGAACCTCTGAACCTGTAAGCCAGCCCCAATTAAATGTCCTTTATAAAGCTTGTCTTGGTCATGGTGTCTCTTCACACAGGAAAACCCTAAAGACACTTGCCTCTTCTCCAACCCTGTTACCTCTGTCCCAGCTCCTTCCTGAGAGACTCACTAGGCATATTGATCTCCTCAGTATTTCATTGGGGTATCTTTGCCTGAAAGTGGCACAATGGCTAGAGGGAAGAGTCTGGAAGGTTCTGCCTCTAGTCCCTCATAGCCAGTTACCAATAAAAACTTAATTTTATTTTTTATTTTTATTGGCATTTATCAAGTTGCTACCCCTCTATCCAGTCCCCATTTTGCGACCTCTGATTTCCTCTGCTCTTGGTACTTATGATCGAGAGAGAGAGAGAGAGAGAGAGAGAGAGAGAGAGAGAGAGAGAGAGAGAGAGAAGGGTTGAAGGATTCAGACTGGCTATAGTAGTGAATCAAGCAGTCAATCAAGGATGTAGTTAGATGGGAAGAGGAGCTGGCCCAGCAGGTAAAGGCTCTTGCTGACTAGCCTGACAAGCAGAGTTTTATCCCAGAAGAGAACTGACTTTTGCAAGTTGTTCTCATGGTTCATGCACATGTGCATACACAGATAAATACTGGGTTTTTTTTGTTTGTTTGTTTTTGGTTCTTTTTTTTTTTTTTTTGGTTTTTCGAGTCAGGGTTTCTCTGTGTAGCCCTGGCTGTCCTGGAACTCACTCTGTAGATCAGGCTGGCCTCGAACTCAGAAATCCACCTGCCTCTGCCTCCCAAGTGCTGGGATTAAAGGCATGCGCCACCACCGCCCGGCTTAAAAACAGTTTTAATTAGAATAATTAAGCAAGCAGGAATACACTCTTTAGAGGACACAGTGGGCCAGGCAAGGCAACATCTTGCTCTCTGCATGAGGTTTAGGTTTCCCTTCTCCCTGCTTCCTCTGGACAGTCACTTCCAGCAAAGGGGAAAGCGTTTCCCGCAAGCTTATTTTACCCATAATTCAATCTTTATAAGAAGATATATAATATATGAGAATCTGTATAGGAGTTTAAGTACCCCAAAGACTAGGTTACTAGGTTAAAGGCAACAGCTGATGCTGTGTGTGTGTGTGTGTGTGTGTGTGTGTACGCATGTGTGTGTTTGGGGGTGAGAATGAGACACCAAAACTCAGAGTACTGTGTCTGTGACACTTTCCTGCCACATTACAACTCCTTCAGAAAATAAATTTCTTTATGGTTCGTGGCTTCACTCTTCTTCACGTCCAGATTTCTGGTCATCTTCAGTGCATCTCTTCTTTCACTGTAGGCAAGAGAAAATGAAAGGAAGATTTATTTTGTTTCACGGTTTAAGCGGCTTCTGTCAGGGAAGCACGCCTCTATGAACTATAGACCTGTGGTGAGCAGGGTACCACAGCAGGGAACTCATGGTGGAGAAACACACTTTCCCACGCATCTGAGTCAGTGTGTTATGGCTGTGAAGAGACTCGATGACCACGCTAACACTTCCAAAAGAGAGCATTTCAGTGGACACTTGCTTAGGGTTTCGGAGGATTCGTCCATTGTTGTCACAGTGAGGAATGTGGTGAAATGCCAGTGGGTGTGGCCCTGGGGCTGGGAGCTACAGCCTGGTTCGTGGGTAGCAGGGAGGGAAAGACAGAGACTGAACCAAAACTCAAACCCCAGCCCCAGCGATACACCTCCTCCAACAAGGCCACACCTCCTGATCTTTCTAATCCTCTTTAACACTTTCACTCCATGGTGGTTAACTGTTCACACATATGAGTCTGTGTAGGTCCTTCTCACCTCGACCACCAGACCATGTCTCAGGGTGTTCTATTTTCCTAGAACATTTGAGACAGGAGCAGGCCGCACACATTCACATCGTGGCTCTTGCCTGCAGTGAAAGGAGAGATGCAGTGAGGATGATCAGAGATCTGGGGGTGAAGAAGAGTGGAAGCCACGAACCATAAATTCCCCAAAGCTTCACAGCACAGAGCAGCCCCAAACTGAAGAATAAAGTGACCTAGTCAGGCTCTCTCATTTAGCATCTCAACTCCTTTCCCTGTCTTGCCTGGTGCAGCCATCCAGGTACGTCTTCATTAGTGTCTGGGAGACAGTCTGCCTCCCCCCACGCACAGAGGACATGGTGGAGGTTCCTGCTTATCCCCAGTCTTAGTCGAAGTGAGGACAACATGGACGCAGAGGGAGGAAGGTGACAGGAAACCCCGCTGTCTCTTGGTTCCCTGCTCAAACGTTCCAGTTCTGTCAGAGTTCATCTTGGGGTATGTGGCCGTCCACTCGGTCAGACGTCTACTGACCTCCCCAGCCAGGATCCAGTACCTCATATGGTAAAACCTCTGCTTCTCTACACTGTATGAAAATACAGAGAGCAAGGTGAACCAGATGCCAGGACCCAGCATTTTCTCTTTGATGTGAGGAAGGCTCTGCACATCCTACTGAGCAGGTGCCTTGAGTCAACTCTCACCTGACCTGAGAGGCGAGTGTCACAGCTGGGGAAACTGAGCTCTCAGAAGTTATGCAGGCTTCTTAAAGTGACAAAGGGTTTGAACCCAGGCTTGGTTGGTAGATACCCAGCAGATATTAGCCTACTGCTCCAGGCTTTTTGGAACCAGGTGGAGGGCTTACTAAAGTCTCACCAAAGTTCTGGTTCCTACTGTGGCTGGTCCACCGAGGTTCTAAGTGAAGCGTCCTTCGTATGTGCCTGTGTTTGAATTGCTAGCCTCCAGCTGCTGGTGCTGGCCTAGAAACTTGTGGAACTTTCAGGAGTTGGTACCTTGCTGGAGGAGAGGGGTGATTGGCAGCAGGTTTGGGGGGTTTATAGCCCAGCCTCGCTCCTTTTTAATATCTGCTTTCTGATTACCATTGTTCTGTGGCCACCTGGCCTCCTGGTCTTTCCAACATGATGGACTGTATTCCTCCAAATTGTAAGCCAGAGGAATCCCTTCCTCCCTTAGATGGTTCCTGGCCTCTTGTTCTGTAGCAACAAGAGACTTGTAAGTATTGTTTTGTTGTTGGGTGTTTCAGAAGAAAACATTCCAACTCTTCACAGGCTCGAGAGAAGGATAGGAAGGCCCTCGGGTGGGCTTGCCACCGAATTAGGGAGCTCTGGCAAAGCTTCACCTGCCCCCACCCAAACAGTGATGAAGCTCAGAGACTCCAGGAAAAGGGGCTGAAGTCAGGATAGATTGGTGCTATGAGGAGTAGCCTGCCAGGGTGGCGATGAGGCCCTGCTGTGTTAGAAGGGATTCCTCTTTGCACTGATGTGTTGGATGCAAGCTCAGGGCCCTGAGCTTTGAGCCAAGAAACCAGCATTGCTCATACATTAGTGATCATGGTCAGATAAGTTAACTTCCTGCAAGTGCTGAAACAGCTCTCCCTTCACACCTCTGGGTGTGAGGTGTGAGGAACAGCCCCTGTCCCAGAAGCTCACAGCTACTGAGGCTTGTGTGGGGCAAAGGCATAGACACACCTGACAGCATGGGTGTTCACCCACTCACAGACACCTGCACACCTGACAGTGTGAGTGTTCACCTGTTCATAAACACCTGCGGGCCAACAGGCACAACCAGATCCACGGGCAGCAGGAAAAGAGTGACACTGGGCCTGGCTTGAGCTTCTGAAACCTCAAAGCCCGCCCCCAGTGACACACTTCCTCCAACAAGGCCACACCTCCTAAGAGGGCTATTCCCAGTGCCTATGGGGGCCATTTTTATTCAAACAACCACCCAGGGGAAGGTGGAGATGGGCTAGTGGTTTCCTGCAGCTAATGCCAGTCCCAGAGACACAGTAGCTGACTGCTGTCATTAGAGATACTAGGGACAAAGCCAGGACCCTGTAATCCCAACATCTGGGCTAGGCTGCCTATCCGTCTTCAGTAGATATGTAAAACTTTAAAAAGCAGAGACAGATTTACTTAATGTGGGCACCTTGGAGAAAGGAACAAGTTGGTCCAGGGACTGCACCCTCCCACAGTCTGCGAGGTTTTGTTTTAAATTGAAGGCAAGAGGCATGAACAACTAAGCATTTCTCCTGATGCGCAGGCCCTGGCCATCCCTGCCCAGCATTGTCTCAGCGGGCTCCAGGCTCTCCTGCGTACTTGTGCAGCAAGTTACCAGAACTGTGTGAAATCTCTTTTTGTAGACCAGTTCTCCTGGAGATGGAACCAGGGTACAGCTTTTTCCTTCCTGTATGTGATTCCTGGAGAAATTCCAGTTCCTTGGGACCTATTGTCTCAAGAGTCAGACAGCTAAAGGGAGTGGAACAAATGTTTCTTTAGAATACCTCCCCCCACACCTCACCCCCGGCAGTCCGGCAGCAAACATTTTCTTGGGAAGAATTTACCAAGATCTGGGTCCCAGGAACTTTCTGCCCCTCCTGGATATGGGGGCCATCATGCCTAAACATGCTTCTGGCCTCGGAGGGCAGCTTCTCTACAAACCCCAGGCTACCTCTCCATTGTAATCCAGCTCCGCCCCCACGGCTTCACTTCTACCCCCACTTCCTGCCACAGGTACTCCTGTCTGGTAGAAACTTCCTACTCCATACGGGTCCCAGCATCCTCTTTAGAGATTCCATCCCACCTCGATGTGAGTGTGTGGAGGAGCAGGGTAGCAGAGAGTAGTGCTCATTGGCACGATGGCCGCTCTTCCTCCTGCAAGGAGACTTACAGGTAGCTCATTTCAGATTCTCATCTTCAAGAAGTAATCTCAGGCTGTCATCCCCCTGCCTCTGCTCAAGAGTCAGCACAGTGGTCCCTTCTCAATGCTCAGCCTGTCTGAGGGGGCGATCACAATGGTGGGCCATGCATAGTCCTCTGGCCTTGGTCAGCAGCTTCTGCCTGGATGACTCTCTAGATGTCTTAGTATCCCATTCTCATATCCCTGACACTGTCCGTTGACATCAACACCGCCATTTCCCTCCTCTCTGCGGCCCCTCTGCTTCCAGCATCCTCTGCACCACATCTGTCCTAGACGCAAAACACAAATCAGATCTCAGCACATCGATAAAAATCTTTTAGTTGCTCTCACTGCCTCCGGACTAAAACTCTGAACGACTTCACTCAAGTTTGGATCTACTTAGCAGCCTGGCCCCCACACTCCAGGCATGGAGCCAGGTGCTGCCAACATAGCATCAAACAGAACAGAGTAGGTGGCAACGCATCGCTGTCACACCACCACAGAGAGAAATAGAAAGTGTCCCGAGTAGATAAGGAGAGGAGAGAGAGGAGCCGGGCCGAGAGAGGCCTCCATATCAAGATGACTTTCAAGTAGACATGAAGGATTTTAAGACAGGAAGACACATGGTGTGTGTGTGCCAGGGGAAGTCGCCAGGAGAGGCCCAAGGGCAAAGGCCTTGAGGGGAGAGTGTACTCAACGTGTAGGCAGGGTGACATGCTTCTGCAGTAAAGTGGGAGGAACTAATAGGGAGGGGAGTCCAAGTGAGTGAAGACCTCACAAGAGGCGAGGTAGTTGTACTCAAAAGGAGGTGGGGGGGGGGGCCCTCAGGGTCACAGAATTCATAGCAGCTGTACTCAGGAGTCAGGGACCCTTGGGGCCACAAGATGCACAGTCGGCATACTCAGAACATGTACCCACAGGGGTCACAAGATGCACAGTAGGTGTACTCAGAAGGAGGCAGGGACCACGAGAGTTTGAGTAGCACACAGCACCATGAGCCTGCACAGGTTTTCACAGGTAAAGAGGATGGAGCAGGGTTTGGGCGAGGGTGGCCACCATGTAGGTGGGGAAGGTTGTCTGACCCCAGAGCACAGTGGAGCTGACTGCACTAAAGACTGGCTGTAGAGCACCGGAGAGGGTCAGCTAACTACAAGGCTGCCTCCCCCCCAACCCCGGCAGTAAGAAAATGGAATCTCTGAGCCATGAGGACAGCTGTGGGGCAGGGTTTGCGAAGAACTCATTGTAACTTGGATATGTCAAGTTCACATTTCCATCTCCTGCCATACACGCTCACTGCTTATCCATCAGTTGCCTGAAAAGTGATCTTGTTTTACCCATGCCCTTTGCGCTTGCTGCATCCCCTCGCACACAGAAGTGGGGTTCAGTCAGCTGAGAAGCCAATAGGTGCTGACCACCAGGCACCTTCTCTCTGGTTCCAGTGCAATGCTCAATTCCCCTTGTGTTGAAAACAGTTTGAAATTCCATCTTGTTTTTAATAATGCTTATCGCCACCCATCGCTGGAAGTTCGTCAGCTGGTAAGAGTTGACATCCTGTCTCTTGAGCTGCTTGGTACCAGCTTGGGGCCTGGCATGTGGTAGATGCTCAGTAAACATTTGTTAAGGTAACTTAACAATGGATAGGCGTCACATCTTTGTACCCCAGGGGCTCCCTGGCAGGGCAAGATGTCTATAATGATTAGTATGGCAAAAGAGAGCAAGCACAGGTAAGGACCAATGAGCAAGTGTCTGTGGGGTGGCTGGAGGTGGAAGGGAAAGCTATGCAGGGTCAACTAAATAGAAGAAGTGAGCAGAGGGAAGGACAGTGCTTAGCAGGATGAGGAAGGGGCAGGGGTGAGCCCTGGAGGAAGGGGCAGAGGTGGAGGGGTGCAGGCCCAGGCCAGGGTGGCTTCCTTCTCTGACACAGAGCCTACTATGAACAGGACAGGGAACACTGCAATCACTCCTTCTCGGGGCTGGGGATAGAGCCGGTGTAGTCTTAAATCAGAACTCCCTGTAGATGTCAATCAAAGGCTGCTTCCCCTATGTGTCTTTCCAGAGAAAAGAAACCCCACTGAGCCAGCCACCAGGGCCAGGCCTAGTGCTTTCTAAGGCCTGCTTGAGGTCCTCAAATCATGCGGATTGGCCTTTCTCCACCTCTAGTCAAGTTTAGGCTTCAGGAACCAGAAGAATATCAATGTGTTTTCCCTATATCAATCTTTACTCCCTGACCAAATCTAGAAGTTTCTCTGAGGTTGCCAGTAGTGGCGCTGTGGGAGTGGCATTTCCGTATTATGTTTAACTGAGGCAAGCATAGAGAACAGGTTAATAGCCTCGGACTCCGCTTGGCATGGGCTGTGTACAAAACCCTTTGATTAAAGCACTTGGCAGCCCGAGATCCTTTCCTCCACTCATTATGCATGCACCCTTCTCCAACCAGCGCAGCCAGGAACCTGTTGGCAACCTAGGACCGCCACTCGCCTTGAACCGCATGCATAACACACTGGAGTGGGGTTCTCTTCACTTCCCAACCACCAAAGAGATGAGTCTGTTCATTTGTACTCAGATAATGCTGGGTACAAAAGTAAAAAAGACAAGCAAATTTGAACTGGGTTGGGGGGTCTGTATAAGGCAAACCGTGCCTTCAAACTTTTAGAGAGAATTCCCTGTTTCCATCTTATGCTTCTGAATAATTGGTCATGCATATAAAACAGGTGCACTATGGGAAGAGACATGCACAGTGAAAAATGGTTATATAATAAACTGTCAATCGAAAAAAAAAAAACCTACCCAAATCTTAACCTTAAATGATAACCTTAGCAGTCAGCTCTCCTTTCCTGAGTCCCCATTAAAAAACAGCTCCAGTCAATATCCTGGACCCTAGAGTACTGTCACTCCTGTGCTTTCTGCAGATCCTAACAATGTATCCCCCTAATTGGTACTATTGTTTTTCTGTGATTAGAATATTCTTGCTACTTTGTAATCGGTGCAGTCTATTTTTTTTTTTTTTTTTTTTTTTTTTTTTTTTTTTTGGTTTTTGAGACAAGGTTTCTTTGTGTAGCCCTGGCTATCCTGGAACTCTGTAGATCAGGCTGGCCTTTAACTCAGAAATCGACCTGCCTCTGCCTCCCAAGTGCTGGGATTAAAGGTGCGTACCACCATCGCCAGCCGGAGGTGCAGTCTATTCTTATTAAAAGAGACAGGAGAACTGGAAACATCTGGCCTAGTGTTAAGGGCTGGTAGAAAGGCCCTCTTCACCTCAGATGAATTGCTGAGGAACTCCGACCAGAGCAATGAACCATTGCACCCGGTCTAGATTGGTGAGCCAGTTTGTTTGGGTTAGTCACAGAAGCATGGGTGATAGGCCTCACCGGAAACCCCAAAGGAGTATGGGTAGCAATTCGGGAAAGCTGCATCATTGGCGTCCCTGGTGCACCTTGCAGGGGACCCCACTGCCCCCACCCCATGCCCAGCATTTGTTGACTGTTTACATAAGCCCAGTGAGAGGCCTCATGACTTCCTGGTGAGTCTCCTGGAACTCCTCAGTCCCTCCAAGAAGAAAGCTGCAGCTCTCTATCACCAAGGGAGGCAGACAGCTGTCTGCTCAGAGTAGGGATAGACCAGAAAGGGAAGATGCTAGGAGGTGGGTGGGGCACCACAGGGCGGGCCTGTCTGTCAGACTTCCTTGAAGCTGTGGGGGCGATTAGACGCTTGTGGTGCCAAATTTGATTGGACCAATGGATCTCTTAGCTGTGGGAAGTTTGTTTCTTAAACTTCCACGACCCTAAACCACGTGGTATTCTTTTTCTATGACTCTAGCTAGGATGTGCGCAGGATTATATGCGCATAGAATAGGACCTTCATGGAAGGTCCCAGGCCTCTCCAAGGTGATTGGAGGCATATCCATAAGCGTGGGGAGTTTGGAAGGCTTGGCTCTGGGAGCTTGGATCATCCACCCTGGCTGATGTGAATTTCCAGCCTTCCTAGTCCAGAGGCATAGCCACAGTCCCAGTTTGGTCCTTTACTGCCCTCTGGTGGCCATCTGGGCTCATTGCCTGTGGATTTGACGCTTCCCTTTCCCCTTGAGTGACAGACACTCAGATGGCTACAGTGTTGCCCCAGGGAGAGTCCACCATGGTGTCGCACAAAGAATACATTTCAGTCCCCTCAAGCGCCTAGAACTTTGATAGTACTACACCCTCGTATACTGTGCTTTCTTCCGACACACGCGTTCCTCTGACAATGACACAGTCTAGGGCTCTTGGTCAGGTTTGTTTTCACCACCAGTTAAGGAATCAAAAGGTAGAAAAATCTCAGGTAGCTCAGGTAGCAGTGGAGAGATCTCAGACACCACAGACAGGAACAGGCAGATCCGCCGTTGAAGAGAGGCGTTTATTGGGAGTGAGGAAACATACATATGCAGAGTCAAGTAGAGAAAAAGATCCCCTGCAAAGCAAGAGGGGATTTGAAAAGCTGGAAACCCACTGTGAATTTTAAAGTCTCTGAAGGAGGCAGATATTCACAGCCATCCATTGGACTGAGCATGGAGTCCCCAATAGAGGAGTTAGAGAAATGACTGAAGGAGCTGAAGGGGTTTGCAACCCCATAGGAAGAACAATAATATCAACCAATCAGACCCCCCAGAACTCCCAGAGACTAAGCCATCAACAAAGGAGCTGCATATGTAGCAGAGGATGGCCTTGTTATGCACCAATGGAAGGAGAGGTCCTTGGTCCTATGAAGGCTCGATAGATACCTCAGGTTAGGGGAACTGAGGATGGGGAGGTAGCACTGGGTGGGTGGGTGGGTGGAGGAACACCCTCATAGAAGCAGGGGGAGGGAGGATGTGATAGGGTGCTTCTGGGAGGGAGGGAAACCAGGAAAGGGGATAACATTTGAAATGTAAATAAAGAAAATATTCAATTTTTTAAAACAAGTCTCTGAAGAGTCCTCCCCAAATTTAAGTTGGCTGCCTTGAAGAAGGAAGGGATGCTCAATTGGATGGCCTGCAATTGTGTAATCTGTCCTTGAGTTTGTTAATCCAGTTCATCATCGGGGGCCTGCTGGTTTGGGATGGGGGACAAAAGCCTGCAAGACCTTTGTTTTAAGCTGCCAAGCTTTTGTCTCAAGTGAGGAAAAAGTAGACACCTTGGTAGGTTGCCTTTATTACCTAGCCATGGCTCCTTTTCTTGTCTGTCTGCCTACAAGGGACTCTATCTAACTCCTGGTCTCTCAGTAGTTTATACATTAGGCATTGTAAGAGAGTAACACCACCAATCCTTGATAAAATAGAACAATTTTAACAACATACCTATAATAGAGAAGTAGACTTGACACCTAAGACAGCCGTGCATAAAGAGCCAGAAAGATCTCCCTTCTCCCTGGTCCTAGCTGCCGCATTCTGGGTATAAGCCATGGCTTCACTTTGGTCAGCCAGAACTCAAAATATAGAAGTTGTGTGTAAACTGTAGCGTTGGGTATACACTTTTACCATTATGCATGTTTGCTTTAATTTGTTCTGTGCGGTCTGCGTGCACTTGATTTAGAATCTGTTGATGAATGTTGGACCCTGAAAGGCAGTCTGTGTTCTGGTTGAGCAAGGCTTTCTCCGGAGACCCAGTAGAAAATTCTACAAGGGATGGAACAGTGAGCTACACCCCCAGACATTAGGCTGCTGAGACCACAAGCTCTCAACTCCATTATCCCGTGGCTATCAATCACATAGACAATGCCCCAAGCTCCTAGTATTCTGGCTGGACTCCACCCCCACAGTCACCTGACTACAGCCGGTATGCCCCACCCCACAGTTACCTGGCAACAGCAAGGTATATAGTGGGCTTTATAGCCCACTATAAAAGGGGCTGCTTAGCCCCTCCTCTCTCTCTTAAGCTTTGCTCACTTTCTTGTCTCTTACTCTTACCTCTTGCTCCCTCTCTCCCCCTCCCTTTCCCCTCTCTCTATGTGGCCATGGTAGAGAAGTAGATTCTCTACCTTCTCCTCCCCCAGCCCCTCTCTCTTCTACAATAAAGCTCTAAAACCATAGACCGTCTCAGCTCATCAGGACCCGCCGTGTTAGAGCAATGGAGCAGGTTTCCCTCTAAAGAACCACTGTCTAACCTCCCACCAGGAGGCCTCCCGGTGCTCCAGCCAGGCCACCAGCCAAACCAAGCAGCCACCTGAGCTAACCAGACTCTCTCGTCCCCACTGTAAACTGCCAGAGCTACCCTTCTCCCTCTGAGCCCCGGGCCAGAGTCTTCCTGGGGGGGTCTGTTCTCAGCTCTTTCACACCACACAGTAGTCTGGGATCTCCGAGAGCAAGAACCTGTCATGCCTGGCCTTCGTGAGGCCCAGAGACCTCAAAACCGGCTCTTCCAAAGTACCCAGCAGTCTGTGGTGCCAGAGAGCTGGAGCCGACACCTTCTCCCCCCCTCGCCAGAAAGAGGTTCTGTGGCTTGTGAGGTCCTGTGGCGGTTCCGTGGGGGTCCTGCAGCAGTCACCCCGAGCTCTAGCGGGATGGGGATCTTTCCCACCCCTTTATTTCCCCATGCCCAGTGTCCAACAGGACTGGAGAGATTAGGCATGGTTGTTGGGCAGGGCGATCAATAGCGGGACGATTATGATGTTTTCTTAATCACTTACCTTCTTTAAGCCTTATTTTTTCGCATTTCTGAAAGAGAACAGTTATCCGACTCTCTCCCAAGACACCTGGAGTCTTAACAACGCAGCAGGTGGTTAGAGGCCTGAGGGGTCAGCGCAGTAGGGGCTCAGTGAGTCAGGGGTCTTCCTGGCACTGCAAGCTACTCTGCCCCCTGCCCCCCTACCATCCACATATTTCTGTGTGTGCAGTACTCCTGGCTCCGCTTCCCCTACAAGATGCTAGGTGCAAATAGCAGGCCATGGTCATGAGATACTCTACCCAGTCTCTTTATGGTTGCAGAATAAACACCAGTTCATATATATATATAATCAAACCAAAGATTCCCTCTCACGGTTTGGTTTTCTCCTAGTCACAAGACACAAGTTTATCAAGGCTCTTCTGTCTGCCTCTTTGAGTAGCTTTTAATGTCTGGGACAGGTGATGGTGAGATAATTCTGATTTCCTTCCTAAGGAGAAACCCTTGCAGCGGGCAGACCGAGGCACCACTTCATCATGCTCTCGTCCTACTTTCCGAAGATGCTCCTTCAGAAGTACCTCTCCCGAGCAAAGGAAGGCCGTTTATCTTCCAGATCTATAAATAGCCACGGTTCTTTAAGGTGCTTCTAGAACATTCTCTTCCTCTCACTCTCTGTAGTTTCGATTTCCTTATTCCTACACAGCCTTGAAAAATGCCCCTTTGTGTGGCAGGGTGTGACGGATGACTCAGAACAAAGAGAAGCACTCTGCAAGTGTGCTTCTCAGACAGGGGCAGAAAAATGGCACGAAGCCTCAGGTACAGACGGAAGCAGATGACTAAGGAGGGATGCCTAGGGGAGTTTAGTTCCATGATCCTGAATCAACACTAAGAGGGCTGTGCTGCTAGAAGCCAGCCGCGGCCAATCACCATGGCTCTAGCCTCTGCTCTGGCTCCACCTGCTCTGGAAGAATCCACCTGTTTGGACTCAGAACCAAATAAATAAGGAACAGAGATCACCCGGTGACCCCGGGGAATTTGCTCACAGGTACTTGAGACAATCGATCCGGTTTTCATTTCTTCTTAGTTTGTTTTATTTGGCTCCTGTCTCCTAAACCACGCACACATCAGCACAAGATGCTTCGCCACAGTTTATAAGATGTCAACCAATCAATCTTTAGGAATAGTAAGTGTGATTAAGGTTTTTTTTAATATTAAAAAAATGTGTTTGAGTGTTTGCCCGCATGTATGTAAATGTAATATGAGTGTACAGTGTTCCAGAGGCCAGTAGAGAGCTTTGGATCCTGTAGTGGTGAATTAGTTAAACTGCTTTGGCTCCCAGGAGGTCGCTCTTCCAGCCACCTGCCAGAACCCTCTGGATTTGTGAATGAAACACGCACACACGTACACACACACACATATACACGCGCACACGCACAGACACACACACACACACGCACACATACACGCACCACACACACACATACACACACATACCACACACACATACACATGCACACACACATACACACGCACACATACACACACGCACACACATACACACGCACACATACATATACATGCACACACGCACACACACACACACACACACTCATTTTGATATGCCTTGACTAGCTCAATAGCAGGGCATTCTAACCCTCCCCACAGCTAACAAACACCCCCTCCGGTGTTCCTGAATTAATATCTTTTAAAATCTGTATTTCATCTCTGCTACCCCAGACTCAACTGGGAAAGTGACCTCTAGGGCTACTTTCTTGGATTCTCACATGCTGGTGGGCCTTAAAGTTTCATCTTTCTGCTTCCCTGTCATGGTCATAGTGATCTCTGTCTCTCTTCTCTCTCCTGGCTCCTGGCCCCCTTGCCCACACAATCTAAAAGTCCCACCTCTGTCTTTCTGCCCAGCCATTGGCTGTATTGCAATTCTTTATTATCAATCAAAGCCAGCTGGGGGCAGGACCCTCAGGTCTGGAAGCACTTTTGGCTTCTGACACTGGAGTTATAGGCAGTAGTAAGCTAATGTGTGTGTGTGTGTGTGTGTGTGTGTGCACGCGCACGTGTGCTGGAAACCAAGTCTGGGGCCACAAGAGCAGCCTGTGCCCCTTACTGCTGAGCCAACTCTCTAGCCCCGAGATAAAGGTTCTTAGTTGAAACAATTTTTGATATTTTGAATAATAAAAGAACCACTGGAGGTATCACCATCCCTGGCTTCAAATTGTGCTACAGAAATATCATAATAAAAATAACACAGTGTTAGCCCAAAAACAGACACATCAATCAGTGAAATTAAACTGAAGACACAGACATAAATCCACACACTTGTGAACATCTGAGTTTTGATATTAAAAAAAAAAAAAAAGCCAGAAATACACACTGGGAAAAAGACAGCAGCTTTAACAAATGGTGCTGGTCAAACTTGACAGCTGTATGTAGCTGAATCCAAATAGATCTATACTTACCACCCTGCACAAAACTCAACTCCAAATGGATCAAAGGCCTCAACATAAATCTAAGTACACTGAACCTGGAAAAAGAGAAAGTGGGGAACAGCCTTGAACTCATTGGCAGAGGCGAAGACTTTCTGAACAGAACACCATTTGTACAGATACTAAGATCAACAACGAATAAACAGGATCTCAGGAAACGGAAAAGCTATGCATGGCAAAGGGTGCTGTCCATTAGACAGGTGGCAGGCAGGCTATAGAATGAAAAAAAAAAAGACATTTAGCAACTACACACCTGATAAAGGGCTGATATACAAAATATATAAAGAACTAAAAAAACTAGATATCAAGAAAACATGCATTTATATCTACTTGAGTTGTTGACCAGAGTGGTCTCTCAGAACCCCCAAACAACCCAGGCTGTTACCAAGTCTATAGGTTGCTCTCCACAAACTGATGGCAAGATCCCATTGCTGAAGATAACCCCTACACGACTCATTGAACATGGAGAAGTGGAGCTGATGCCTACACAGAGCCTTCATGTTCTATGTGTTAGCATCTTTGGTATAGGAAGGCACCCTACATGCTACCAAAGGAGAGACTTCAACCCAGTCACAAACTCTTTGATCTACAGTGCCTTCAAGGTATGTTAAGGCAACGGTGGCACACATTTCGGGACAGTAACCAACTAATATCTGATTTGACTTAAAGCCCATACCTCTAGATGCTCAGAAAGCTCAGGAACCAATGTTAAAACCAAACACTGTGGTTCAATAAAAAAGAAGCAATAAAATGACTCCTAATGACATTCTGCTACAATCATAGATCAGTGCCTTTGTCAGCCGTCATCAGAGAAGCTTCCTCTGCAGCAGATGAGAACAAATACACCCACAGCAGAGTGTGAGAGAGAGACCTTGGGACGCTCAATGCTAAAAGGGATATCTCATCAAATCCTTCCCTCTAAGGGCTTGGGAGCCCTCTAATCAAGAAGAGGAAGGAAGAATGTAAGAGCCAGAAGGGATGTGTGGGGCAGTAGATCGTGCCACCAGACAGAACAAGTAAGGTAGTATCAAATTTCAGAAACCCTGACCAGATTCCCGTCCTGGAGCACATGACCATGGCACCCCACTAAGAAGACCATGACAATGGTCACATAGCATAGAACTTAGAGTTCCCTATGCTGATGAGGAATCTAGATAGGCCCTGAGGATTTAGTCAATGAGCTTCCCTTCCTGCAGAAGGTATTGAATCTCTGGTTCACCCTGAGTATGCGTCTTCATCCGCCATGGATAAAGCCTTTCGGACAAGCCAGGACTATCTCCTTCCTCAAGGACTGCCATGGGCATAGGCCTTCGTCATACAGAGCCGTGCCTAAGTCTCCCGTAGAAAGTGCTCTTCCAGCCCCTCCACACTCCCGGCAGGCACTCACTTGGAGCTAAGCTGGACTCCCCTTACCCCAGGCTCATAATAGGCCCACGGGCCCATTCCCAACTCTTCATAGGAGTTTGAGAACCACAACCTCCATCCCACCCCGGGCAGAGAAATGTGGGCAGGATCTTAGGGATCTTAGACTGTGTTTTGTCTCCCCCGAGCATTGTGCTGGGTGACGAGCACCCCAGTGACAGGAAAGAAGCGTAGGCTAGCGCCTCCCCCAGCAGAGAGCAGAAATGCAGACCCACAGGGATGGACCCAAGGAAACAAGGCCTTTTAAGTCACCTGTGATCTAGCGGGGACTGGGACAGCATGCTCAGTGCCTGCACCAGTCTGCATCAGTTGGGGCTCTAGAACTGAAAGGAGAAGCAGACACATGCCCCTATTCCTAACCCAGGAGCAATCTCCAGTCAGTAACCACTGGAAAACAGAAATTTAGCTCCCTACAAGGGAGTCTCACTGGGAAAACGACTTTCATAGAGGGTAGGCTGCAGGCCCAGCAAAGAACAAACTCAAGGGCATCTTCGGAGGTTCCTTGTCACATGATGTTGTGTTCCTTATCACATGATGTTGGGTCAGGGCTCTTTTTATAACAGATTTTATTTTATTTTTTATTACTTTTATTTTATTATATTTATTCTTCTCTCTTTTTACTCTATAGGTTCTTTGCATATATATTATGGCTTCCAGTTTAGTACATTTATGAGATTCCTGAGTTGGAGAATGAGCACATCTCTGTTTCTTGTGCCTTCTCTCAGGTTCTTTTCCTTTTCTTGGTTTGTTTTGTCCAACTCCAACGTGTTAGATTTCTCTTTATATATTATATTATATTATATTATATTATATTAATTCCATAGAAGCTGTTAGTTTTCTAATGAGAGGCAGAAAGGAGGCAGGGGAACCTAGGAGGAGTAGAGGGAGGGGGGGAATGTAATCAGGATACATTCTATGAGGAAAAACATCTATTTTCAGTAAAAGGAAAAGGTTTTGTTTTTCTTTCAAGATTTAAGTTAGGGAATAAGTAGATAAAGTGTCCAAGAAAGATGTAACCATGTCTGTCCCTGGCTGCTCTGCTTTACCCTTAACTCACACGTGGGGCTGAATGGTCGCCCAGAGAGCACAAGACTTTGGAAATGCTTGGGTTTCAGTCTGTGCCATGCTCTTTCCATACAAGAAGATTGGAAGGAGGCTCAGGGCACGAGGAGGCTCAGGGCACAAGGAGGCTCAGGGCACAGGAGGCTCAGGGTACAAGGAGGCTCAGGGCACGAGGAGGCTCAGGGCACGAGGAGGCTCAGGGCACGAGGAGGCTCAGGGCACAGGAGGCTCAGAGCACAGGAGGCTCAGAGCACAGGAGGCTCAGGGCACAAGGACGCTCAGGGCACAAGGAGGCTCAGGGCACAGGAGGCACAAGGCACAAGGAGGCTCAGGGCACAAGGAGGCTCAGGGTACAAGGAGGCTCAGGGCACAGGAGGCTCAGAGCACAGGAGGCTCAGGGCACAAGGACGCTCAGGGCACAAGGACGCTCAGGGCACAAGGACGCTCAGGGCACAAGGAGGCTCAGGGCACAAGGAGGCTCAGGACAAAGGAGGCTCAGGGCACAGGAGGCACAAGGAGGCTCAGGGCACAAGGAGGCTCAGGGTACAAGGATGCTCAGGGCACAAGGAGGCTCAGGGCACAAGGACGCTCAGGGCACAAGGAGGCTCAGGGCACGAGGAGGCTCAGGGCACAAGGAGCTACTAGGTGAAGCTAGGATCTGGGTCATGCAGCCTTTCGGCTATAAGCTTGTCATATCGCAAAGGGAGGTGTCTGGTGCCCGTCAGCTGCACCAGTGTTAAGGTTTGGTTTCATCATTTATTTGGCTAAATGAAACAAGAGTCACACAGGCAAATGTCACTCAGGGACCTGCCAAGAAAAGTAGAGTCTCCCTAGAGTCCCCGAGTCCTGCCCAGCATGGCTATCCTTCCTTCTCAATGTTGACTCAAAGGCTTCATTTACCAAGTGCCTTAAACTCATCCTTAAGAAGAGTCATTTTCCTTGATGTGCACACGAGTAAAATGTGTTCCAGGATTTCCATTTTTGTGTTTCCTTCCTTCTGGAAAGTGATAAAGCTAAATCAAATTACATGCAGGTTCCTACAGACACAGCCCAATATTGAGACACCATGTTTCCTGTTTTCTTGGATACCTGCAAGGGAAATAAAGCCAGTAAACTGCTCTATAAAGCACGGTGTCATGCAACATTAGGATCCAATATTGCTAAACCAGCATGCCTCCAGTTTACAAGAGCAACTCTGACTTCCTGAATTCACATTATGGAGTCTGGCTCAGCCTTCCCACCATGAAGAATGCCGTCTGCCTTCTTTGCCTTGGATACCCCATAAATCAATCTAGCTTCTGGGATCAAAATCTCCACTGTATTTGGAGAAAAGTAGGTGTTAAAATTGGAACATGTCTGGTTTGGAACTTTGGGTCATCCAAGCTTAATGTTCTTTGTTCTCAAGCCCATCTTGAGCCTATGTTTCCTCACTTAGATAATTAGAGAGAGAAGTTCTCCATAGCAAGTTGGGTTTTTTGTTTTGTTTTGTTTTTTTTGGTTTGTTTTTTGTTTTTTATTTTTTTGACTGAACAGGCTTGTGCACAAAGTGGCTTCCTTACTATCTGATCTGTGGAGAACACATTTCTCTGGTTGACTCAGGTAGCTGAAAAGCTGAAAACTATATTCCCTTGGGTGAGGCAGAAGGTAGGGATGTTGCCTGGGCTTTGGGGCTAAATGACAAACACTGAGAGGTGATTGCCTGGGGAAGGGACAAGGGAATGGGTGGCCATCAGCAAACCCCTTGTTCTGGGAGAGCTACAACTTTACATGTCTCAGAACCATAGCCAGCCTGAACTTAAAGCAAACTGGATTTGAATGGATGGCTTGACCACATCACAGGAACAACAGTAACGACAATCCAGAAACCAGCTGGGTCTTAAACCACCTTTCATCAAACCTGGAGTCTCCATTTAAAAAGTTAGATGGAGACTTTGCAGTGGGCAAATGTCAGCACAGGCTTGCCATGCGACATACATTTATTTATTTTTAAAAGATTTACCTTAATTTTAATCATGCATACGTCTGCATGACCACTTGAGCACAGGTGCCCTTGAAACCAGAAGAGGGTATCAGATGCCCTGGAGCTGGAGTTAGACATAGCTGTGTGCCACCTGACTTGGGTACTGGGAACCCAACTTGGTCCTCTCTAAGAGCTGGAAGCGCTCTTAACTGCTGAGGCTCCTGCCCTGAGACTTATCTATGTCCATCTGTAACTATGTACCCACGAAGTAGTTAACCCCTCACATGAGGTCCTGTCAATCACTTTTAAGCCTCCATCCGTAGCAGCTCTTGCTTAGGAATCAAACCCATCTCTCCTGTGCTTGAAGTCTGCTCTGCATGACCTCTTTTACAGTGGTGAGGGAACTCACTGCTATGGACACTTCTAGAACCTCCCTTCTTGTAGCTGCACTGAGGTATCTAGGCACGGGGAGGGGTGCGGGGGGGGGAGCAGGACGGGGAGGTTAGCAGTCAGTACAAGGGGTGTCGGGTCTTCCCGACTTCAGGAAAAGATGTTTTAGTCTGGGTTTTCTTCTAGTCAGCTCCACACAAATAAATACCTGGTGTGTGATGCGACTACTTGCTTGTTTGCTCTCTGCCTTGGTACATCAATCGATTCAGAAGGGACTTTGATCAGACACCAAAGGCTGTAGCAACCCCAGGCCAAGGATTCCCCTGCCAACCTCAGTTTCAAACATTACATCAGATTTTCATGTCAGGAGTACCGGATTTCAGTTGTGGAAACACTCGCCATGATTTCGCCGTGGTTGGGTGAAGAACAGGAGAAATGGCTGCAAAATCGACCCAGGTTGGAGATGTTAGTGATGAGGTCTTGTTACAGAGCAGAGCCAACCCTGACAGAAAGCAGCTCAGGGAGACAGTACAGGAGGAGCTCCACGCGTCGGACTCTGCTGCCCTCTAGTGTCTCTTGATGAAGTTGAGCCTGGGACCGTTTCTTCCCACCCACTCGGGGTCACGGATCATACACAACACTACCTCAGCCACAGCAACCAAAACACAAGTAGACAGAATTCAGTGGGCGCCATTAGCGGCTTGAGCAGGAGGGGGGGGAAAAAGAAAGAAACGACATCATTTTGACAACATTAGCCACAGCAAGGATTAATCAGCGTACCCACTCATTTCCTGGGGGCCTGTGGGTAAAATTTACTATGGGTAAAATTCATTACATGCTCTGTTTGCTCATCAGATTGTTATCTCTGAGATTCCTGAGGAGCAGTACAAGCCGGGTCTCTATTGGGTCGTTGTTCCTAAGCCCTTCAAATCCCCCAGGGGCAAAAGGAGATCTCCCTCCACTTCCTCTGCCCACTTCCGCTCAACTCTCTCATTCCAAGAGCTTTGCAGAAAGTGCTCTGTGTTTGTCCTAAATCAATATTTGTTGGACAAAAGAATCAATGAATGAGTGGCATAGTAATTTATTGGAATATTTATTTAACAATCATAGTTAATGGCTAATTAGTAAACGACTTATTAATTAGCCATGCCTGTTATTCTGTGGGTCTGCAGCTTGTTCAGAGTTTTAGGCAAGTATGGTTTCAGAGGAATCCTCTTCCAGCTTCTACCATTTGACACCTGCTCAATGGTTTAGTTTAGTTCCGAGTTGTGTTCTTTGCGGAGTGTGATCACTTTTTTTTACATAGTATGGAACTGTAGGTCACTTAGAATTGGATCTCACGGTCACTCCTCAACGCAGGGCAGAGCTTGTTTCCTGCGATCTCATTGGATGGGGGAGATCAGGGTTCAGGGCCTCCCAAGAAGGAGGGTTTCTAGCAAATAACCCTAAATTTGCAACTGCCCCTCCTCCCCAAACCAGTCCCATACAGCTTCGTACTGTTAGGCCAGCCTTCACAACGGATGAAAGGAAGCCATCTCTTAGCTGCTCTGTGGTGATGTGCCTCTTGACCAACTGCCTTCCAGAAGTATCTGTAAATCCCCTCTGGAGGAAATTAATGTCCTCAGAACTTCAAACGATCTTCAAAGTTTTAAGAACATGAACCTAGTGGTCAACAAAATTGTACAATCTCGATCGTATCTCCCCAGCCACCGCAGACAGCAGCGTTAAACCTTGGGAAATCTGAATGGACAGCACTTGTCTGTCCTACTAGGAGCACAGGCATACTGCATGTTAATAGTATTTAAATATCTATTTAACATATCTAGCAGCATCAAGACTTCAGTAAATATATATTGTGAGTTCACGAAAATTTCAAAGTACAAAAAAAGTGAAATGAACCCTGAAGTAACTAAACCAGAATTTTATTTAACTTTGTGAACTAAACCAGAATTTTATTTAACTTCGGGAAAGTAAGGGGCAAAAGTGTACTTAAGCCGCAAAGAGATAGCGTTAAATGATAATAGTATGTCAGGGAATTTGAATGCATACAAACAAGTCCATACATATATATGAAAATGTATATGAAAAGTTACTTTAGTACATTTACTATGGTCTTTGATAATTATATTAAATTTAGAAATAAATAATAAAAAGATTAATAGGAAATTTTAATGTATGTAGAAATTTGGCAATATTCTAAAAACTCATTAGATAAAGTAATTATAAATAAAAACATAAACAAGTGATAAAAATACTATATTAAAGCTTTTGAAGTGTAGCTGGTGATTTCTTTAGAGGTATATGTATCATTATGAGTGAGTATTTTAGTATAAAAGGAGGCTAAAATTTAATGATTTAGCTATTGCAAGCAGTCATGGGAAAGGGCAATCGGACCCCAGCGAAAAAAGAGGAAAGAAAGCAATACAAAGAAAAGCAGGATGATTGGATTAGAAAACAGAGCCGACTCAGCAAAGTCAGTGTTGTCCCCCAATAGTAACAGCACAGTACTCTTGCGAGTGACCCAAGGGCAGTAAAAGACACGATACACTGTCATCAGAGGTCATATGGCCTGCCAGGCATCAGTAAGAAACAACAGTAAGAATGGATCAGCAACAGTGTTGCATCTTCTTCGGCCCAGAAATGAGCTACAGTAGCCCTAAAGTTCAGTTTTGAATGAGTGAGCTTATTAAGAAGGCAGCAAGCAGACCTAGAATATGTAACAAGCAACAGGTAGACAGCAAACACCAAGCGAATGCTTACAACATCCAGCAGAAATAACAGGGGAAACTAGAATTCTGGACTGAGAGAGTCCCGGAAGAGAGCTCTCTCACCGTGCAGAGCTCTGGCTTCTTGTGCCTGAGACAGGTACTTGGATGTCATGTGATGGGCGTTAGCAACCACGGTTGGGAATGGGTTTCCTTCTAGCTCCTCTCAAGACTTCAGTTCCTACTGCTCTGAGCTGTCTGACTCTGTTACAGCCTCAGCGGACAGCCTGACCCACGCGGGACAGGGAGCATCAGATGCCACTTGAGTCAGTCATGCTAGCCAGTTTACCATAGTGTTTACGTTACAATGATCATGTCTGAAACTTTAGATGAAATGGATAACACAGCTTATCAAAACTGATGTCAGAAAATTTCAGACTCTACTTAATTATATTGCCCATTAAAAACCTTTGCCCGTGAAGTATAAGGTACTGAGCCATCACTGGTAAATCGTTACATTAAAGAAGTAATAATGTTGGCACATACAGATCCTTCCTGATGAGAGGAAAAGAGGAAACATGGCCCAACTGTTCTTATAAAGCTGTAACTTGAGAAGGATGTTGCAAAGTGAGAGATACCGTAGACCTAGTATTTTATATCCACTGCAGGATGGACCACACAAATGTCAGCAAGCAGAATCCAGCAAGATTTGTGCAAATATAAATGTATGTGTCATGTGTTACAATACATGTTATGCAAGTTATATTTAATATGGGGTATGTATGTGCATGCAAAGTTTATAATATGTTGTATATATTAATTATAACTAATACAGTGAAAGAAATATAACTTGTTTCTGTTTGCTTCCATTTGTAAAGTTCTGTGTGTGTGTGTGTGTGTGTGCGCGTGTGTGTGTGTGTGTGTGTGCATGCGTGTGTGTGTGCGTG
>NW_022196913.1:61921860-61940120 GCF_008632895.1 Mastomys coucha
TGTGTGTGTGTGTGTGTGTGTGTGTGCATGCGTGTGTCTATCAGTCATACAGGGGCTCGAGAGTCTTGAATATTTTCAAAGTAATCAGTGTGATTTATCACATTAATATGCACAGAACAAAAAAGTCACATGATGTTTTCAAAAGCTAAAATGACAAAATTCAATCATTTACGTTTCTCAAATCTCTAAGAAAACCTTATTATTCAAATAGCTAAATGCTTACATGAAATTTACTGAGAATCCTAGACTGGAAAATACAGGACAATAAAGAACAAAGCCATAAAGGTTTGAGAGGAATTAAAAATTCTGGCATGTAGACAACAAACTTGTTAATTACTAGGTGTAAGTGATCCCATGATGATTATTGGACACAGGGTCAATAACTCACTGTTCCTTCCATTTCTACAAGCATCCCATAAGTAGTTGTAGTCGTCCAGTAGCCACAAATATGAATGGGTTTTCTGGAATGGGGTCAGGGACCTGGAAGGCCATTTTTTGGTACCAGAACCACGGGAAGGATTCGTAAAAATTAGCCAACACAGATGTGTATCAATCAGCCATCTTTCATTCAATACAAGTTGTTACAAGCAAAACCAGGTAGAATAGGTAAGGCAAAACCCCTCCCCCAAGTTCGTCAGCAACTTGGCCCAATCAGCAACTTCTCCTTCCGT
This sequence comes from Mastomys coucha, assembly GCF_008632895.1. Taxonomy (NCBI): domain Eukaryota; kingdom Metazoa; phylum Chordata; class Mammalia; order Rodentia; family Muridae; genus Mastomys; species Mastomys coucha. The sequence continues at coordinate 61,922,532 of NW_022196913.1, forward strand.
CTCTGGAGGTGGAACTTGCAGCGTAACTTGAACTTGGAGACAGGCGTGGGAATTAGCAGGAGGTGGGCAGAGAGGTGTGGTTATCTGTAGCAAGGCGAGGTCTGAAGAATCAGCCCTCAGGCAGGAGGGTCACAAATAGTTAGGTAATCAAAGGTCATAACATATTCACAATAGCATTAAAGATATATATTAGCTAAGACTTTAATGAAAGATAGGTAAGGCCTCTACTTAGAAAACATCATAATTCAAAGAAATACATAGAAGATTCTACCATGTCCTTAGATTACATGACTATTTTAAATAAGTTATTTCAATTTGATTTACATACATACATAATGCAACCTTAGAAATAGATTGATTGCATACATCTTCTTATGGAAATTGATAAACATAACATTTATATGGCGAGGAAAGAGCTAAGTAGAGCCAGAAAAGTTTTTGCTAAAGCACGGAAGGAGCCCGAGTTGCAGCCCTGGACAGCCGGCATCAATAAAAGCACTCCAAAGACGGCAGGGGGAGCAGAAAAAGGAGTAGGCTCACAGATGCAGACACAATTTTCGGGAAAATGGAACATAGTAACACGAAGAAATGAGTCTTCACTTGATGCTTCTGGGTCCTCAGCATCCTTAGCCAGCAGGGGGATGTAAATGAGAACATCCCGTCCCTGGGATCATCCTAATGAAAACAAATGAATCCAGTGGAATGCCCCAGGGAGAAGGCAGCCCCATTCAGTGCTGGCAAGAGTGTAAATTAGTTTAGCTACTGAAGAACCAGTATGGAGATTCCTAAGAAAAAACTGAAAATAGAACTGTCACATAACCCTTCCCTGCAACTTCTGGGTACAGGCTGAGCGATTCTAAGTCAACAGGAACACCTGCTCATCCATGTTTATTGCACACTGTTCATAATAGCCAAACTTTGGAGTCTGCCTAAGTATCCATCAACATGAATGGATAAGGAAGCTGATTATAAATATGTATAAATTACATATACACATACATATCTGCAATTATATATGTGTATGTATATGTGAATATGTGTACTAGAGCTTTACTGTAATTATATGTGTATGTATATATGTATATGTGTAATAGAGCTTTATTCACTCATAAACAAGTAGAATGAAATTATGTCATTGTTGAAAGCGCTTGTAGCTGGTAATCATTAAGCAAAGTAAGCTAGGCTCAAAGGAACAACTACTAGGTTGGTTTTCTCTTATTTGTGGATCCTAGGGATATTTAGATACATAGGATCATGTGTACATGCACACAAACAGATTGCACACACATATATACACATATGCATAGAAACACACATATATACACATATGCATAGAAATACACATAGAAACACACATATATACACATATGCATAGAAACACACATAGAAACACACATATATACACATATGCATAGAAACATACATATATACACATATGCATAGAAACACACATATATACACATATGCATAGAAACACACATATATACACATATGCATAGAAACACACATATATACATATGCATAGAAACACACATAGAAACACACATATATACACATATGCATAGAAACACACATAGAAACACACATATATACACATATGCATAGAAACACACATAGAAACACACATATATACACAAACACACACACAAATATACACACACAGAAACACACACAGAAACATAAAAATACACACAAAAAACATACACACACACAAATATACACACATGAATACAAACACACACACATGGAAACACACATAAACAAACACACACACAAATATACACACACAGAAACACACACACAGAAACATAAAAATACACACACAAAAAATACTGACACACACACACAAATATACACACATGAATACAAACATAGACACGGAAACACACATGCACAAACAAACACACACATAAACATACAAATATACACACAAACACACATATACAAACACACACATACACAAACAAATACACACAAGCATACAAATACACATACACACATATGCATACAAACACACATGGAAACACACACACAAACATACAAACACACGTACATACACATATACAAACACACACACACAAACACACACAGTGCACATAACGAGAAGCAAAGGAAGAGAAGAGAAAGGGGAAATGAGGGATGTTTGCAATACATGCTACACTTGAAGGAGATGGCTTTATGAAACCCATCACCAAGTACAATGAATATATGCCAGTAAAGAGAAAACATATACTTCAGATGGATTATGTATGAAGCTCTCATCAAATATGTTTAAAGATTTTTAAAATGTAATATAGCCTACTATCTAGGGACTTGGGCTCTGGAGTCAAATACTCACATTTAAATCTCAGCATCTGACAGCCCTCCGTGATTTAGTATTTTCAATCTGTGAAACGAGAGAAAGTAGAATAAAATATGCTCTGTAATAAAATCCTTGATAAATTGTTCTTCATTAGAATTATGGATTTCGGAGGCTGGAGAGAGGGTGCAGAAGTTAGGGAAACTTGCAGCTTTTGCAAAGGGACTTTGGTCCCCACCTCCCACGCTGGGCAGCTCACCACATCCTGTAACTCCAGCTCCAGAGAACACAGCGCCCTCTTCTAGATGCCGAAGACACTGCACACATGTGGCATGCACATAAATGAAACATGAAAAAATAAATAAAATTGTGAACTTATGTTCATCAAACATGCCACCAGGGGGTAAAATGGTAAACCATAAAATGTGAGGAAGACACGTCTGCAATGTATAGGAGCAGTGCAGTTCTCATATCTGCATCTTTAAAATTCATAAGAAAAATGACTCAGAGTACGTAGATAAAGGGTCTGAGACGGACCTTGCTAGAGATGCCCAATGGAGACACCCAGTGAGAACCGAAATCACGGTTCTACTGTCTCACTACCTACCACACTTGCTAAGATGTGACTATTTTATTAAAGAGATCAGGGGCCACTAGAAATGTCACACACTGAAGGCAGAAGTGCACACTGGCACCACCACTTAGATAAAGTGCCTAGCACTATCTAGAACATGTATGTGTTCAGTATGTGTTCATGTATGTGTTCACATGTTGTGTATGCAGAAAAATAGAAACGTCTATACCAAAAGATGCAGAAGTGCCTTTGTGTCTCTTTTTTTCTCATGAGATGCAGAAAACATGTGTAAAACCGTGTATGTATGTATGGTCTTTTCACACATGAGTGACATTTCATGACAGGTCTATACTATTCAGTATAGACAAGGTTCACAAGATTTTCGCGGTCACGCGCCACATCTCAAAAACAGACTGCGGAGTAAAAGACGTCAGACTCAAAGTGTGAGTTATGCAGCTCCAGATGTGACAAGACCTAGGCTCAGGAGAACTTATCTATGCGTGATGAGGGAGAAGTATTGGAGACCAACATGAATGAGATTGTTGCATAACTGACTTAACTGGAGAAATCAGAGGTGTCTGGGCTGTCCAGCCTCCGATTCCTGGTTATCAGGGAGTGTGGGGCCTGGGCTTCCTCTTGTGAGGTGGGTCTCAAATTAGATTAGCTATTGGTTGGCCACTCCCACAAGTTCTGTGACATCCTTGTCCCAGCAGCTCTTGCAGGCAGGGCAGATTGTAGGTTTTGGCACATTGGGAAGTTTTGTGGCTGGGTCGGTGCCCTGGTCCGACTACAGGAAGCCTTGCTAGCAAAGCTGGTTTCTAAACTGTCTCCTCCTAAGGACCTTGGCGAGGGTGAGAGAAACTGTGAAGACAGTGGCCTCTAGTGGACATGGAAAGGTGGTTACGTTTTAATTTCTTTATTGTGATGGTGGACGACGCCAAGAAAACAGCATCTTCTAGACACAGCAGGGCAGGTAACAAACTCACGAAGATAGACAGTGTGCCCAAGGCCGGCACAAGTTCAAACCAGACAAAAACCTCAGCACAGAGAATGGGAAATGGACACAAAGTCCCACCTCTCACCAAGAAGCCCTCTGCAGGGGCACTGTCTAAGGAAAATCCGTTTCCTCCTGTGGAGTGTCACAGCGTATATCAACCAACAGGCTCCAATGCTCGGAAGTAGTTGGCTAACACGAAAGAAACTCCATGGTTTTCTTGTGGGGAAAAAAAAAAGATGGCTTAATAAATTATATTGCCACAAATATAAAAAATGTGAAAGTAAATGTTTTGACTTGAAAAGCTACAGTTAGGTAGAAATACCAAGTTACCAAGCAACGTTTCTTCTAGGATTCTAATTATATTAAATAAATTTGTCAGACCATACCTGACCAAAAAAAAAAAAAAAAATTCTCTTCTTCTGAGTGGTGCTTAAGAGATTTTAATTTTTGCTTTTATTGTTCTAATTTGTTGGGCTTCTGGAATAACAACACATTTAGGCATGTTGGATGACTCAGGTCTGGTGTTCTTTTAAGAGCTGGGTGCTGACAGTCCCTGTGACTGTGCTGATGAGGGGGCAGGATGCTACTGTGCTGCTGGAACGCCTCCTCTGTGGTTTGGAAACCCGGGTAGGTGGATGGATTACTTTCTGCCTTTTGGATAGGCTAATCCTCTAATCAAGGAAACCTCTTGTGTTTAGGGGCTGATTGGTATGGCATGAACGCACATCCCAGTAACAACTTTTCTAAGAAAAATAACGACCCCCACTTTTTTCTGGACCAGACTCCCATAGGAAGGATCTACAAGCTGAGTGTTTGGGGGTCTTGTAACTGAACTGGGTGGCAGGAGAGGCTGCTCAAGTCACTTCCCTGGGATCCTATCAAGTAATGACAGAATACTTCCTCTGTATTTTAATTTTTATCTTCCATATATGAGTATTTTGGCTCTGTAAGTCTGTGCACCACCTGTGTGCCTGGTGCCTACGAAGGCCAGAAGCAGACGTTGGATTCCTTGTGGAATTTTCAGACAGTTGTGAGATGCCATGTAGGTGCTGGAGCTCAGATCCGGGCCCTCTGTGAGAAGCACCTCGTGATCTTCACCCCTGAGCCATCTCTCCAGCCCTGACCATTGGCTGTTTCTAACGAGAGGGATTCTGAACTTGGGGACCGCTAAGGTGAAAAATCTGATCATTGCAGCTCAAGTGAAGTTTGTTCTTTGGTTTTAGAGGCATCCCCAAATGGAGTCGAGTTGGGTTTCCCTGTGCTGCTGTCAGTGGCCTGTGAAGTTTGAAGATAAGACTGTTGCAAAGCATGGGCTGCTTAGGTGCTCACAGAATGGAACCTGACGCTACTGCCACCTGGCGGTCAGCTTCAACTTTTGTGTGTAGGGATCCGGACTTCAGAAAGCTTTGCAAAAATCTTTTTTAAAATAACCTTTTTGGGGTGGGGGTGGGGGGGAGGGCTGCTGTAGAGTAGATGGAAAGACATAAAACTTCAGCTGGGATAAATGCAATCAAGACTGACTATTGTTCTTGACAGTTGCTAACTATGTGTGTTGTGGTGTTCGTGGTACCTGCACATGTGCGCGTACCAGTGTCTGTACGGAGGTGAAAGGTCACTGTGTCATGTCTTCCTCAATCACTCCGCGGGGTCTTTTACTGAGTCTGGAGCTCTAAAGCCAGTGAGTGCCAGGACCTAGCTGTCTCTCTGGAATTGTAGATGAGAGCCACTGTGCTCAGCTTTGACATGGGCGCTGGGGATTTAAACTTAGGTCTCCTTGCTTGTCTACTAAGCCATCTCTTCCCCCTGAGAGTTGCCGATAGTTTTAGATTTCTGTATTACAAAGCCTGACAAGTACATGAGTTGTTGCGTGGGCTGGGAGCTGGGTTTCATCAGTCTGTGCCGTGTACCTACTTCAAAAGGTCACATGTAGGTGGTTGATACACACAACCTTATTTGTCAGTTAAGAATAAAAAGAGAATACTACCTCTTACTAAGTGTATATCTTGTTTGAAACTGGCTTGTTCATTTTACAACCTAATTAGGTGGGAAGTGACTGACTTGCCTAAGTTCTTGTCTGGTGACTGGCGTGGTCGGATTAGAACGGGCATCTTCTAACACCACCAGACTTCTTTTCCATTTTCCACCGGCCTCTCTTCTGCTTCAGCAGTCTTGTGAGTGGGACTGGCTGATCCCACTGTTGAGACAAGGGAGCATAGTAGAGCACTGTATGGCTTTGCTTTTCCCGAGAGTTATGGAATGCCTTGTAATGTGTCCCAGATCTCTCTGTTGGGGTGGCTGCTTCGTAAGTGTTCAGTGGTGACTCTTTGGTGTTTTGGATCTTTCCTATGACAGTTTGTGGGGGATGAAGTCACACAGAGACATATCTAGTGTCAGCTTCCCCATTTAATCATGACAATTGCTGGTCAGTGCTTTGAGAGCAGAGCACCATTTGCTAGTCTCTGGGTGCTTGCCAAGGTACCCAGCACACAGCTGGTAATGTCTAAGTGCTTATCCCTGGCTCCCAATGTGTGTTGGTGACAATCCTTATTCTCATTTTGGGCATACATATCCAACCATTTTCTGGGATAAACACCCCCAAATAAAATAATACACACATTGAAAAGGTTTTTTTTTTTTTTTAAGGTTTATTATTTGTTTTTTGTAAGTACACTGTCACTGTCTTTAGATACACCAAAGAGGGCATCAGAACCCACTACAGATGGTTGTGAGCCACCACGTGGTTGCTGGGAATTGAATTCAGGACCTCTGGAAGAGCAGTCAGTGCACTTAACCACTGAGCCATCTCTCCAGCCCCAAAAAGTTTTAAACAAAGACTTTTAAAAGGTCTTAGAGTAACCTTAAACACCTTAATCTCTATCGGAAGCTTACCAAGGTAGCTTAGTCGCCTCCTTGCCATCTGACATTACTTGCTCTTTGTAAAAATTTTAATCTAAGATTGCAAACATTTTTTTCCCTTGTTCCCACACGTCCCTAGTACATTTGGCAATGCAGTCTTTTCTTTTAACATCCTACACATTTTGACCTAATTGAAATCTTCTAGAAGCTTTGTCTTTAAGTGGCACCATTATAGGTGCAACAACTTAATGTAGGTGTTTTCTCCATATTGGGATGGTCAACTGGGACCACTCACAGCTTCCTTTCTTGCTATTGAGTGTCTTTGCATTGTAGGTATGGTGTATCCATGTGTGTGCACACTCAGGCATTTCTAAGGAAGCCAGCAGAGGATGTTGGCACCCCCTCGTCACTCTTCACTTTGCTCTTTTGAGGCAGGATTTCTCACCAAAGAACCTGTACTCTGAGGTTTGGCTTGGCGTGCTGGTCAGCAAACTCCCATCATCCTCCTGAGGGTTTCCCCAGTGCTGGGGTACCAGGGACTCATTTTTATGTAGCCATGCCTCATTTTTATGTAGGACAGACTTGAACTCAGGTCCTCATGTTTGTTCTGCAAGCCCTCTTACCCACTTAGCCTGAGAATCTTTTATAGACCTCTCTTTTACACATTTTGGTTCTCTACCCCTTAGGATAGACTCTAAAAGTATGGATGTTAGATCAAAGGTCTGTAACTTTGTTTACAATTCTTGATATTTTCTAGCAATCCCCTTTATACAATGTATATCACACACACTCCTGTAAGAATTTTGGCATTTTACATGAGGAAAGCCGAGCCTCTGCGACAAGCAAATGTTCCAGCTGTGTTGTTACATCCAGTGCTTATAAAGGCCTCCTGGAGAGCACAGGCTTGTGATCTCTTTGGGGTCGTGTGTGTGTGTGTGTGTGTGTGTGTGTGTGTGTAGCGTTGACACAACCGAATTTCAGATACCAAGTTTAGCCTTTGCATCTCTTTTGCTTAATACTTCACCTTTCTCCTTTACATTGTCCAACCAAAATCAGCTCCCTTCTTGATCCCCATTTCAACAGCAACCATTGCCCTCACGCCATTCATTAACTCCTATCTCCTATAGAGAAAACTAACACTAACAACCATTTCATTAGGCAAAACCAAACCAAAACAAAACAAAAAAACTCTCAAAGAAACTATATTTCCAAATTGCCAGCAGGGGGCACTGTGGGCCTTAATCTACTTTAGAAACAATCAGGCACAGTCAGTTTTTGAGATGGTTCCTCTTAGGGGCAGGGGCTGTCCGCTGAAGGAATATTAAACTAGTAGCCCGTGTACAGAGCCCTTTTCCAATGAGACTCATCGGGTTTCTCTCTGCATGATTTATCCACACAAGTGAACAATTGTGTTTTAAAATGAATGTGGAGCCATGATTTAAAAAGACAATGAATTGTTTTAGGTGGCTATGTTAGCGTCACACTCACTCCCATGGATATAAGGCCAAATTCGCATTTTCCTTTTAGAGTTTAATAGAGCCGGGAGTCGGCAAAGGTCATGAAGAGACTCTGCACGTTTGTACACTTTGTTCTGTGGAAACTGTTGATGTATGGTCACATTAGCTCAGGCAGAAGGCTTGCTTATGCTCTCAAAAGATGCCCCTCCCTACCTGGTCCATGGCCATAGTTTCCCTTCATGATGCACCACTTCAATCGTCCATCTTATCTCCATTCTCACCCCAGCCTTGTACTGCTACTGCATTCGGGATGAATGAATAGGACTAGACCCATCTCATCCCTTGTGTGCGACGTTGCTCCGTGTGGGAGAACAAAGGCCTTCATTGTGTTTTGGTCTAATGCTGACCTCACAGTCGAATCTCTCCTGGTGCTCCCTGACGGGCGCCATGTTGTGCTTCCTGGCACCCGTGCTGATGTTACGGCCCAGGAGCGCTCATCTTCTGCTGCTGTGTAAGTGGACCCTCCAAAATCTGTGCGCTGGAGAGGTCTCGAGCATGAGCAATAGGAGGTGGGGCCTGATGGTAGGTGTTCGGTTCCTCATGGGCTCTGCCCTTGTGCATAGATTGATACTGTTATGCAAAGGGGCCAGGAGAGACAAAATCCCTCTGTCCCCAGTCTTCTGTTGAGACGGACATAGTGTTCCTTTTTTTTCCTGGAGTTTGCAACAGAAGATGCTGTGTGGAACCAGGGAGTGAGTCTACTAACACCAAGAACCGAGAGGAATAACCGGTTGCTCTTTATAAATAGCCTGGTTCTCCTCTGCCACAGCAGGGAGAGAAAATGGACGAGGTGCCCTCCCAGCCCTGAGCTCTCTGCGCTCTCTGCGCTCTGCACACTGATCTGCTCTCAAGCCCCACAAAGCTCTCCGTTACACCCATTCTTCAGTCTTTCTCCAAGCTAGCAATGCTTCTTTCTCACCCTCGGAGCTAGGGTGAGAAAGGGTCTTACTCATTCTTCAAAACCCAATTAACAAGTCACTTCTTATTCACACCCTCCCCCAAATCTCCGCGTTTGATCTACCAGAATTCTTCAAAGAAGCAGAGCCTGTGAGGAACCACAGACGCCAGCCACAAGGCTGGGTTACTTCCAGTCTAAAGCTAAAGGCTTGAAAATCTGGAGACGGGGAGTGCTGAACACAGAAGACCACGGCCGCCAGGTTAGAGTTAGACAACATGGTGCTGATATGGGTATCTGGGATAAATTGGCTAAATCGTGGCTAACTGGGCAATTTGGGGCCAAGAGTCAGCACAAGTTAGCTGAGACCTACATCCAGGAAATCCCAAAGTACAGAGCGATTTCAACTGTTATATAATTTTTTTTTTTTTTTTTTTTTTTTTTGGTTTTTTGAGACAGGGTTTCTCTGTAGCCCCGGCTGTCCTGGAACTCACTCTGTAGACCAGGCTGGCCTCGAACTCAGAAATCCGCCTGCCTCTGCCTCCCAATGCTAGGATCAAAGGCGTGCGCCACCACCACTCGGCCATATAACTTTTTTTTCCAGACACATTTGAGTCGTTCTGTATAAACATGGCCTTGGGAAAGTCAGAGACTCTTTCCTGAGTCTCTGCCCTTGCCAGCCTGCCTGGGAGTGTGTGGCTGAAGGTCGATATGCCCACCTCTGTGCATCCTGTGTGCCCATCTCTGTGTGTGTGTGTGTGTGCACATGCGCGTACGCACGCACACGCGCTTGTGTAAGTGCACTGTCATGCTTGCCTAACAGCCTTCAACAGAAGTGAAGAAAGCACATCTTATCGACCCCCAGCTCCTCAGAATCTCTTCACCCTCTTTGTTTCCTGAGACTATCCTCCCTGGCACCCTCCTCCCTGGCACCCTCCTCCCTGGCACCCTCCTCCCTGACACCCTCCTCCCTGGTACCCTCCTCTTTATAAATAGCCTGGTTCTCCTCTGCCACCCTCCTCCCTGACACCCTCCTCCCTGGCACCCTCCTCCCTGGCACCCTCCTCCCTGGCACCCTCCTCCCTGGCACCCTCCTCCCTGGCACCCTCCTCCCTGGCACCCTCCTCCCTGGCACCCTCCTCTTTTCCTGTCATGGGAGTGTGGACTCACAGAGTACACTGGTGTGAGACTTCGCGTCCAGAGCCTTGGAAATCTTGTTTCTCTTTAAAAATTAAGCCGTTGGATTGTACACATTAATGAGATTCTGTGTGATATTTACATGTATGTAACTAGTATGCAGTGATCAAGTTCAACCTTCTACTTCATACCTTTCGTCCCCCTCTGCCTTTGCTACTCTGTTAGCAGTCGACATTTTTCTTTGACCCTGGGAAGTGAAAGAGAACAGGAACCTTTGAGCCCTTCTGTGCCGGCCGGGCTGGCTTATTCCATTTAACATGACATGGTCTACTCCTGGCCATTGTGTTGGGAGTGACTGAATTTCCTTCTTTTTGAGTCCATATTTTACCTCCTCATGTGCCAGTGGCCACCCACGCTGATTCTCTGTCTCAGCTTGTACAGAGTATGGTGGTGAATGGGAGTGTGTGGCTATCTCACTGGTATGTGATTTTATAGCCTTTAAGCGTGTGTCTGTCCGTGGGGTAGCTAGAGCATAGACCTATTGTGATCTCTGCTAATCTATTATGAAGATCTATGGTTAGTGTTTTGAAGCACTTCTATGCCACTCCCTGGAGCAGCCACCCTAATTCATATCCCCATTACTAGCCATGAATTTCCTTTTCTACACATCCTTCTTAGAATGTTTTTGTTTTTTTTTTTTTTTGCAGTTGTCATTTGACTTGGGGGCGATGGCTAACACTAATAGATGATTAACGCTCCTGGATCTTTTTCTGTGCACTCATGGGCTGTTTGAGTCTCTTCTTTTGAGATGCATCTACTCCTGTCATATCATTTTAAAGTTTGATTACTGAGCTCTTTTCTTGCTAAACCCTGCGAATTCACAATATTCTAGGTAAAGAGCTCTTCCAGGTAAAGAGCCGCCTGACAGCTTCCCATGCTGTGGACTGTCTTGTTAGGCCATTGATCGCTGTCTTTTCAGTCCACTGGTCTTTTAGTTCCCTGTATCTGTCAGGTTTCACTTTCGGTTTTTTTTTTCCTTTACGTCCTTTTGAGGGTCTCCCTAGGGAGCACTGCCTAGAGCAGCATCTGTAAGCGTCATACCTATGTCTTCTTTAAGTCGTTTCAGAATTTCCCGTCTGACATTTGGGTTTTGATTTCTCTTGAGTTGACTTTATATGGAGTAAAGGAGAAGAGTCCAGGGCCCGTGGTCTTCATGTGCATCCAGTGTGGTCAGTACCATTTACTGAAGGTACTGTTTTATTTGATGTGTGTTCTTGTGTCTTTGCCGGAGACCATCTGTGGATGTGTGTGTGTCTGCAGCCTCTCCTCTTTCCCACCTGCTTGTAAGTCTCTTTTGATGCCCATACCCTGTGGCTTCAATTGCTGCAGCTTTGCAGTGTATTCATTCTGCAGTGAGGCCATGTGACGTCTCCTCTGTTCTTTGCGCTCAAGATTGCTTTGGCCATTTGTGGTCGTTTAAATAGGTTCAGCTCCCAGAGATTTATGTAGCTGAATGCTTGGCCACACAGAATTGCACCATGAGGGGGCGTGGCCTTACTGAAGGAGGTGTGCCCTTATTGAAGGAAGTATACCACTGTGTAGGTAGACAGGCTTTGAGGCCTGCTATGCTTAGGCTCCACCCAGTGGGGGACACTACCTCCTCCTGGCTGCCTGCAAAAGAAACTCTCCTCTTGGTTGCTGCCTTCAAATTAAAATGTAGAACTCTCAGCTTCATCTCCAGGACCATGTCTGCCTGCACACTGCCATGCTTCCTGCCATGATGATACTGGACTGAACTTCTGAAACTGTAAGCCGGCCCCAATGAAATGCTGTCCTTTATAAGAGTTGCCTTGGTCATGGTGTCTCTTCACAGCAACGAAACCCTAACTAAGACACTGTTCCAGGGGTTCGTGATTGTACTCTGATTTTAGAGTTAGTTTTTCCAGCTCTGTACGGAAGGTCATTGGTACTTCGATGAAGGATTCATTGAATCTCTGAATCATTTCTGATAAATGGACATTTTAAACAAGATTAATTCTTCCAACCCATGAATTTTAAAGGGTTTCCTTTCCATTTGTGTTTTCTTTGATATTTTAAGGTTTGCTTTCCAGAAGGCTTTTTTTCCCTTGGTTATTTTCATTCTTAAGCACTTTATTGACTTCACTAATAGCTACCACAATGACATGGTCTCGTGCTATTTTTTCTTTTAAAAATATTTATTTATTTACTTTTATTTCTGTGTATGAGCATTTTGCCTGGGTGAGTGTATGTGTACCACAGGCATGCGGGAACCTTTGGGGGTCAGGAAAGGACTGGGGTGGAGTTACGAGCAGTTGTGAGCCATCATGTAGATGCTGAGAACTGAGCCCAGGTCCTCTGCAAATGCTCTTAATCACAGAACCACCTCTCTCTATCCCATCTGGTACTACTATTTATAACCCTTTTCCCATAGTTACAATGTCTGTCTTGTATAGTACAGGACACCTAGCAGGCTTAGCTCATACTCACTGAGCCAAGCTGAGTTTGTAAGGCAGCTGCTTGGGTTCCAAAGATGGGATCATAGCTCTTGGAGCAGTCTAGACTCAGACTGCAGCTCCTCTCAGGATGACACTCTGGGTTGTCTTGGATGGGCTGTGAGATTTTTCATGAATCCCCTAGCAAGGCCTTGGATGCACATTGATGTACTCATCCCTTCTGGATACATCCTTGCCTGTAATATCACCTTCAATCAGGTATCAGGCTGCACACCGCTCATAATGGCTAGACAAAAGCTGACAGATTGAAGTAGTGATCAATTAGGTTTGTCACATTGCAGAGAAGACAAATGGAAGACCATTGGACATAGACAGGAGATGGGAGTAGATTTGGACATCTATCCCTTCATCTATCATCTATAACTTCTGTCTCTGCCTCCAGTCATAGAAATGAGCATCACTAAAAGGCAATGGCCAACTTTCTATAGGCTGAATGTTTTTAACCCAGCAATGGTTTCCAAGTGGCTGTGCCACCTTGAAGTGTTGGAAAAGAAACATTGTTCATGCAGAAATCCATGGAGTCTGACACTTCACAACGTCCTTTGTTTTGCTTCAATATTGAACTCTGTATGCTGGCCCTATGTTCACATATGGAACCATGGCCACCAACAGCTCTGACCACAGGAGGACATGTGCACGTGCACAAACATGGGCCCCACCCACTTGCATTCCACACGGAGCATAATGCCATTCTCCTGCTGATTGATATGGCTCTTGTGATGCCATGAACCATCTGTTTCCCAAATGGCAGTTCTAGTGTTTCAAACACATCTCCAATAATCACTTCCCCTAGACACATCAGTGGGAAATGATGTAAAAAATAATTAAGCATGGCTACCCACTGCCTTAGAAACTGATGGTAATCTGTGTTTTATACATTGGAGACATAGATGAAGATGCTGATACACATGGGCTTCCCGTCTTGCTGTGCTGGAATACAGCTTGGTAAGAAGGATGCTTGAGAACTTGGTGGTGAAAAAGAAGAAGAAAGAAGTGAAAGTTTTTAATGAAAGATACTAATAAAACAGGTGGAGACAGGGCAGGGGAAATGTTCCATGATTAACAGTTCTGGCTGCTCCTGTTAAGGGCCTGGGTGAAGTTCCAGCATCCATATTAAACTGCTTATAACTACCTGTAACTCCAGTTCCAGGGATGCTGAAAGCCCCGGGCCCCTGTGGGCACTTGCACCATACATGGGTGCACATAAATTCACACAGGCAAAATACATACACATAAAATACTTTTTAAAATGACACAGATGGGACTACAAGGGGGAGATAACATGTATAGGACTTTTGGGGGCTGGAGAAAGCTCACGTTCTTCATTCAAGGCAAAACATCTATGGGATCTAGTTTGTGTTCTACAAGATTGGTGAATAGATATTATATGAAATATACAGGGAAAAAAACCAGAAAGCCTTTAAAGATAATGAGCTACAGAAAAAAATTCAATAAATTAGTTTGATACTTAATAGAATACTAAGAAACATGGTCTCCATGAAACAGAAACAGACATGCACACATGATTAACTAGAGTACAAAGATAATAGTCTAAGCCAGAGATGACGGCTGATTACACGTGACCTATAGGATAAGAGCATAGGGTTCAGTCTGTGTCGGAATCACTAAAGATTAGAAAATGCCAAAATTCAATTTAATGCCACAATAATATTTTTAAAAAGTATTTAATAATTAGAGGCTGGAGAAATGGTGCAGCAGCTAGGAGCACTTGCTGCTCTGCGGAGGACCTAGGTTCCATGCCAGCACCCACATGGAGGATAGTAACCATCTGTAATCCCAATTCCAAGGGATCTAATGCCCTCTTCTGGCCTCTGCAGGCACTGTACACGCATGCTACACAGGCTTAAGTACAGGCAAAAACACTTAAAACATATAAAGCACAATAAATAATTCTGAAGAAATAATTTGAGGAGTGCAGCAAGTGTTTAAAGTAGTAATAAATAGAAAAACAGGAAGTAGACATTCAGTTAACATTTTTAAAAGGACAACACAGAGTCCCCGATATTGAATCAAATGCCGAGAATTTAACAAGAGAAATTCTGCAGAAGTATGTTTTAATAAGAAGGGATTTTAATAGCAAATACAGAGGCAAGAAAACATATTCTCCAGTGGGATCAAAGAATTTCACTCGCACCTAGATACAACCATGAAATAATTCATTTTAATTGTAAAACAAATCTACACATGCTGTTTTACGTGATTCACAAAAGATCCTCCTCAAACCCTTCCCCTCACACACACATATTTGAATAACTCTAGAGTTTCTTCTGTGACACTAAGCTGCAGAGAATAAGAAAGAAAGTTAGAGAAAAACTGGCAAATGGGAACTCATGTAAAAAAACAAGAGAACACGAGTACTGTGATGGTCTGTATATTCTCAGCTGAGGGAGTGGCACTATGAGAAGGTGTGGCCATGTTGGAGTAGATGTGGCCATGTTGGAGTAGGTGTGGCCATGTTGGAGTAGGTGTGGCCTTGTTGGAGTAGGTGTGGCCATGTTGGAGTGGGTGTGGCCTTGTTGGAGTAGGTGTGTCACTGTAGGTGTGAGCTTTAAGACCCTCATCCTAGCTGCCTGGAATCCAGTCTTCTAGCAGCCTCAGATGAAGATGTAAAACTCCCAGCTCCTCCGGCATCATGCCTGCCTGGATGCTGCCCTGCTCCCACCTTGATGATAATGGACTGAACCTCTGAACCTGTAAGCCAGCCCCAATTAAATGCTGTCCTTATAACAGTTGTCTTGGTCATGGTATCTCTTCACAGCAATAGACCATTGACAAAGACAGGTACTAAGACATGTGTTAGACATGCTGTATATACATTTATGTTTAAAAATATTCAGAGAAATAGCTTCAGTCAGCAAAATGGTTTGTAACGGGAACTTGAGATAATGCAGAAAAAGCACACAAATTTCTTCTGCCAGTCATAGTTTGTCCTGGGGAAATAATTTTATGTGTTGATTTATTGCACTAAAGTATCGAAGCCATGGTGCTTTAACCAAATATTGTAGACAAATTAACAGACGTCATCTCCGAAGGAGACAGACAACATTCAGGTCTTCAGCCATCACAGCACATTAGCAAAGATTATACAGGATTGAGAAAGTGCCTATGATAATATCCAAGGGATGAAAGCAATGTGAGTTCACATTGAGTATTATATGTAAGAACACATGGAGAAATAGGCTTCAGAAAAATTCAGCATGAACTCTGAGAAACTCAACATGGGGCTTAGGACTGAGCTCTGTGCTTCACTGGGATTTAGAACCTTCTAGTTAAACCCTGAGGACTGGTGGAAAGGGTCTAGTGAGTCAATGTTGTGGAACATCAAAGGACTTTTGAGAAATGTCTAATGTTGTAATTCATAATCACAACATAATTTCTGGAATCCCTGGAGTGATGTTGAGTGCTTCCAACGTCAGTAAAGTTGCCTTTGTTTCATACTGACCAGGGCTAGTCTCAATGGCAACTCATTTACTTAGCCTCCCTCACGGCCGAGTACGGCAGCCTAAAAAGGTTATCTCACGTCTCCTAAGAACAGGTGTAAAACAGCCTTCGAATTCATTTGCACAAGTGGAGCATTTTTGTGGGATTAGTGGTCAAGGCATCTGCTTGAGGGTGGGCTAGTTCATTCTCTGTGCCCAGGAGGGCATGAGGAAGACATTCGCTGAAGCACTCACAATGCCGAGTGCGGAGAGCCTGGCAGAGTCAGCTTTCAAATGTGATTCAAAATCTTAAAAACTGGATGATTTCAGGCAAGTCAATTAACCTTTCTGAGTCCCTCTATTCTCCTAGAAGTGTGCAGTAAGAATATAATTAGATGACACACACAGAGTGCCTGGCACATTGCCTGGCACATCAAAACCATTGTGACTATTGATTCTCTTTCACGTACCCTTGATGGCTTCAATACCTGAGCTACTGATCTCTCCCACACGCTGACCTTGTCATATCCCCTGTGCCCCACGTCTAGACATGACAGAGCAGCGTTTGTTTGCCTAAAGCCTATCCAGGCACCCTTCTCCATCCGTTCTTGCTGAGCACCCAGACTCTCTTGCACTCTTCCAAGAGTTTTCTGCTTCTTTGAGAGCAGGCTCTGGTTTTTCCCATTCTCCTTGCCTTTCAACATTCTACGTGAGCTCAACAAGGCAGGTGGGGGCAACAGGCAGCTTCTGGTATGGAAATAATGTCCATGCGTGCTTGGCACAGCGCATGCGTGCTTGGCACAGCGCAGGCCCCTTTGCTCTCTTTACCCCTTGGGTTAAATCGTGTCAGAAGCTTGCTAATGAAGAAAGAGTGTGGGCTAAAGCCTTTTTTTTTTTTTTTCAGTTTTGGGAACAGATCTCAGGGAGAGATAAGGTTTAAGGTTGGCTCAAGCCCAATTTGATTCTAAACTCCTCTTCCACCCAAGTCTGTCCTCATCTTCTCAGGGGTAAGTCAGGACGGTCACAATCCCAACATCGGTCACCGTGGCTTCCCTTGGGAACATCTTACTGCCTCTATAATCTCACATAGTTAAAATCCACCCTCCGTGCCTCGATTACAGTCCTATTTGGCCATGAAGCATTTTCTCATTGCCTGGCCTGCATGCCCCATTCCCTACCTGCCTCACTCTGTACCCTCTCACTCAAATGTCCACAAATGAAGACGCCAGCCAGAGGTAGGAAAGACTGACTCTCAATCTTATTAGTTACATTATCTTGATGAAGTAATTCCTCTCCTCCCTCTCTTTCTCTCTCTCTCTCTCTCTCTCTCTCTCTCTCTC
>NW_022196913.1:61940141-61943342 GCF_008632895.1 Mastomys coucha
CTCTCTCTCTCTCTCTCTCTCTCTCTCTCTCTCTCTCTCTCTCTCTTTCTCTCTCTCTCTCTCTTGAGACAGAGTTTCTTTGTGTAGCCCTAGCTGTTCTGGAACTCACTCTGGCTGGCCTTGAACTGACAGAGATCTGCCTTCCTCTGCCTCCCAAGAAGTAATTCTTTTCTAAGTAACATTCATCTCACTTTTGTCAAACTGTCACACTGATAACGCACTCTCATGGACGTGCTGTGAGGGTTAAATGGAACAATCTAGGGACATGACTTAGACATGTTCTTGTCCTGTAGTGAGGTGTTTACAAAGCATGCTCTAAGTTCCTTACCGTCACCGCATGCTTCTTTTTTAAAGATTTATTTTTTGTGCATGAGTGTTTTTCCAGAACATATGCCTGGCACCGTGTGCGTGCACTATGCCCACAGAGGTCAGAAGAGGGTTCAGATCCTCTGAAACTGGAGTTACAGACAGTTGCGAGCTCCCCGTGGGAACTGGGAACCCAACCAAGTCTTCTACAGGAGCAAGCACTATTGCTGAGCCATCTCTCCAGCCCCCACTGCACGTGTGTGTAAGACAAGATGAATCATTCATCCTATCAGCTAGCCATGGACACCCTAGGATAAGTCCAAGTCAGTCTCTTCCTTCAAGATTCTGACAGCCCTTGGAGGGACACAGACATGTAGACAGCTTTGTCATGATGCAACATGTACAATGGGCTGAAGGCCTTTCATCTAGGAAGCGGCCAGGGGTGTGACCGCAAAGACTCCCCTTCGGCTGCAGTATGTTTCCTCCCCATTGTTCTGGGCTGCTCACTGGAGCCTCTGGTCCCAGAGATAGAATCCTAAGCTACGACTACACAGTGGTCTGGAGGGAGCTGAGCAGTGTCCTGGTTTCAAGACCACAGCAGCTTCCTCTCGAGCTATCAGGGAAGTGGAGCAGCTTTTCAGCTCAGTCTGGGGAAGCTTCCAGGAACCCAGCCAAAAGTTTAATTGATCCAAACTAATTACTGGAGGATGACGATGAGTTCCAATTCGGGATGGCAGAAGTTGAAGGTCACCTGATACCTCCTCCATCCTTTCCACCCTGCAGGGCTGTCTACACTGCCTCGAGCAAGGGAGGAGACGTCATTGGAAGACATTTAGAGGATGCAGTTTCACAGATGTCCTTTTCAATAGGAGATTAATTGGAATACCTCTGAATCATCACACAGACTTTTGAAAGCATCTGGATATAGAAACAGTGTCCAATTAGCTCAAGGGATTACAAGAGCCTCTGAGCACAGTCTTAGCGAGGGCTGAGAGTCCCATGTAAGCCAGCTGGCCTTTCTCTGATGCCAGCAGACCCAACAGTGGTAGAACAACATATGGTCTTTGAGGACCATGGTAGAGTGTGGGCAGCTCTTCCTAGCCCACAGGACTACAACTCAAAGGCAGCTTCCTGGATCCCTGCCTTTGCTTCCCACAACTTGATTATGTCCATTGGCACCCAGCTGCCTACCTGGTTAATCCCAATGACTCTCCCAAGGCGTTGCTTGTGTCTTTAGCCATATTTTCCTATTATGAAATAGATCACCTACCAGGGCCTCTATTCACAAGATATTTTAAGGTTTGTTTTTTTCTATTTCAGCTTATAGATGCCACTGTGTTTTATTAATCATGTGCAAGCCTGTAGTGTCAAGGGCAGGCAGTATCTCCTCTATCCCTACACTCAACACAGAGTTCTTTGAAATCCTGGCCACTGGTCCTTGCTTTTCTTTAATTATTTCATTGTTAATTTTTCTCTTATTTCTGCTCTTACACGTTCAAATTTATTTTTACCTGTGTGGTATACCATTATGCATTATTTTATTGCACAAAGATAAAAGCTGTCAATAAGCTTATCAACATATACAATAATGATAACGTTTGAGCCTAGTTCATCTTTTAGAATATTGCTCATTTAATGGATCGTTCATAAAATGTAGTTATGCTTGTATAAACACATGATTTACTTAATTGTAAATGTGTACATCGATGCTTCACTTGTAGTGAGATTGCCTTTCAGTGAGGCCATCAGAGGAAATATATGATAAACTAAAAACGCATTAGTACACCTGATCTACAGAACACTGGTGTTTAGTCACATAACCCTCAGCCTCTCTACAGAGCATGCACTTTCATCCCACGGGTCCTGAAGTTGACCACGAGCTGTGGTTCAATCCTCAAAACTAACAAAGGGAGGTGTTATCATACAACATATTGCCAACCCCAGAAAAGACAAAAGCTCAAAATCCCAAGTACACATTCTATTGAATGTACGCTGCTTTTGTGCTACCATAAGGTTAAAAAAAAAAATCCATAAGCTGAAGCATCTTAAGCTGAGGACCATCTGCCACCTAATTTTAGTGTGGCTGTGTTTAGGAAGCGGCTTGGTAGACCGCTAACTCCATGCAGGTCGACTAGCTCAGTTCACTTGGTCTCCACACGTTACCCACCCATAGTGTGCTGTGCAGGTGAGTTTATGTTCCAGCTGGAGACTTCAGATTGTCCAGAAATCTGGCCATCAGACCTGCTGCTCTGCCCACATCGGAGACTGGAACTCTACAAACAAGGCCAGCCTTTTCACCATTTGCTGAGTTAGGCTCTACATACAGTGAGATATGATTCTTAGAAGCAACAAAACGACAGATTCTGTTTTCTAATTCAATATGCTAATAAGCTTTTAACTGGAGGAATTACTGAGAGATGTACGGTCATTCCTACCATTTTGTTGACTTTTTGAAGTCTTTTTACTTCTCTTATGACTAGTTGTTGTTGGAGGATATTTGATCGCGCTGTGAAGCTGGAGATTGTATCCTGGGAAAACTTGCCTCTAGTTGTGGTATGGTTCAGCCCTAGCAAACACCATTAGTCCAGTGGTGTGGCAGGATATCTGATCACACTGAGATTGTGTACTGGGAAAACCGGTTCAAGTTGTGTGGCTCAACTCTAGCACACATCTTTAATCTGAGAGCTTTCTGTTATTGTAAACAAGATTGAGTAAACAAGAGGTGGAGCAAGCAACCAGCTGACAGGGAGCAGACATAGGAAAAAAACCATAGAGGACGACAGGAAGTCAGGAAGACAGATAGAGAGATGAACAGGAAGTAGAAAGGAGGGATACTCAGTGGGAAGGGTTTTTAAAACAGTGTGGAGGAGAACTGCTTTTTTTTTTTTTTTTTTT
>NW_022196913.1:61943390-61951002 GCF_008632895.1 Mastomys coucha
CTCTGAGCCAGCAGGCTTTCACCACAGTATCTGGCTCCTGAGTCTTCATTTGGTAAATTGAGCAGTTGGGAATTTTGTTTTAAAAAACAACAAATAGTCCTAGCACTGTTCGTTTATTCCATGTGCCCTCCTGGGTGTACTTATCGTACTCCTCAAACTGAAGTATCCTCCATAGAGCTGGCTTGTTTTTCTATGTCTATTTAATTTCTATTTCTATTAATATTTTAATGTTTCTATTAATCTATTATTAATTGTGGAACTTAATTTTATTTATCTTTTATTAATCTTTTAATTTTAATGGCTGTTTTGGTTGGGCATCACATTCTGGGTTGATAGTTGATGCCTTCCAGAACTTGAAATCGTCCAGGTTCTTCTGGCTTTAAAAGTTTCTGGTGTCATCCTGATGCCTTTATAAGTGACTTTCCTTTCATGCAGCTTTTAATACCATCTCTTTATTCTGTGCTTTTAATATATTAAGTATAATATGTCATGGGAGTTTCTTTTCTGGTCCTGTCTATTTGGTGTTCTATATGCCTGCATGGTGTGAAAATGTTCTATGGCTTTATTAAAATTATTCTCTATGCCTTCACTATGATTCTTCTTCTTCTTCTTCTTCTTCTTCTTCTTCTTCTTCTTCTTCTTCTTCTTCTTCTTCTTCTTCTCCTTCTCCTTCTCCTTCTCCTTCTCTTTCTCCTTCTTCTTCTTCTCCTTCTCTTTGTCCTCCTTCTCCTCTTCCTCTTCTCTTCTTCCTCCTCCTCCTCTTATTGCTTCTAGGTCCATAATTTGAAGGCTAGTTCTTTTCATAATGTCCCAAAGCTTGCCAATGTTTTACACACACACATACACACACACACACACACACACACACACACACACACACACACACAAATAGATATAATTGAATTTTACTGAATGATCCAATTCTTATATTTTGTCTTCCAGCTTGACTCCATTTTCTGTATGATCTGTTCTGTTGATGATGCTTTCCACTAAAGTTTTGGCTTTTTGTTTTTTGGGGTGTTTGTGTGTGTGTGTGTGTGTGTGTGTGTGTGTGTGTGTATGAATTGTTGAATTTTCCATTCCAGCTTCATATCAGATTGGTTTCTCTTCAGCAATTACATCTCTTTATTGAATTCAATTTTCATATATTGGATTGACTTCTTCATTTCATTATTCTCTCTCTCTCTCTCTCTCTCTCTCTCTCTCTCTTTCTCATTGCTTATGCACAGTTATATTTATTCTTTTGAATTCTTTGTCTAGAAGATCTTCCAGGTCATTCTTATTACAGGATTAGTGACTTTGAGGAGGACACATGGTCTCTTTTTTTATCTTGTTCTTACATTTGTTTCTTTACCAAAAAGAAGGAAAGACTAATAGACTGCTTCCGACGTGTAGTTCCTTAGCAGAACCAGCATAAGGGAAAGACATTTACCGATGTAGGTTCCTAGGTAATAATGTAACAATACATTGTTAATATCTGTCACCTTTAATTTGCCCAACATGCCTCACATTTATCTCACTCTCTTGACCCTCAAAGGGAAGAGAGTTGGTTGACATGACAAGATTATGAAGTCTCCAGCCCCTTCCAGGCAGCTGATATTGCTTGTTTGCAATGCCTGGTATACTGTGCTGCGTGTGGCCTTCTCTTGTCACCTGTGGCTCGCCTGTTATGTAGGAACTCTGCAGCTTGCAGGGCCACTCCCTCTCCTTTCTCCTGTGAGAGGCTTTTGTTACCATAGCTCTGTTTCTCTTCTCTGATGTAACACAGCAAGAGATGAGGGAAGTTGATTGCACTTCAAATGATTGGTCTAAGGGGTCCTGTCTGTTTCTGTTCTTATAACATGACTGTGTCTCCCTGCTGGGGACCCTGCTCATCTCCCTTTCTCGAGGAGATGTTCCCAGACCCACCCCCCTGCTTCAACTCCTTTCTCTACACCAATAATGGGTCCATCAAGAGAAAGAAGCGATGCACACAAGTTGGTTAGCTAAAGGGATCATTCTGGGGTCTGGTCTCCTGCAGGGGAATTCCACTGGGCTTGACTCAGCTGACAATGGTGCATAAGAGAACATAGTGAAAAGAAAAAAAAAAGCTCAGAGTTCAAAGGGGACAGAGCAGGGTCACAGGGAGGGCGAAGATGGCTCTCAAGCAGCAGAGTAGAGGTAGCCCAGGCCACTGCCATCTAGCCATTCTGCTGACTATCGGAAAGATAAGAGGGTATTTTTTTATTCTAAGCAAAGTCTATATGCCCACAGGTTTTTCCTCTTCAGTCTTACTTAACCTGCAACATGATCTTGAGCAAACTACTTAATCTGTATGCATCTCAGTGTCCACCTTTGCAAATTGATGATAATAACATACATTGCACAGGGTTTTAGGAGACTGTTCAGACAGGTATAAAGCCCATGGCATGTTGCTTAGCACATAAGAGGCCTGTGCAAATGACAAATACGCTTGCTGTGGCTCATCTTTCTCCTGTGTCCTTAATCATATCTGTTCCCTCTTGCTCTCACAGCTTGCTTCTCTCCGAGGACTGGCTTCCTTTTCTCAGCAAGCGTGTCTGGGCAGCCTGTCTACTAATTCAGTTCATAAAAAGAAGTGTGGCTATTGGCATTTGATACTGCCGCTTTCTATTCCTGGGGGACTGGACCTCAGGGTAGGTAGGATGCAGCCTCCAACCAGAAACTAGCTCATTTGGGGGCAGGGTGGTAATAAGCATCCACTTACTCTGGTCCTCTGCTTGGGTCAGAAGGCAGGAGCCCCGATGTGTGTGATATGTGTGAGCCGCGTAGCACCCAAATTGGGTAGCTGTGCCAGCCACATCTGGTTGTATTAAGTCCTGTGTCAGAACTGCCTGGCTTTGGGAGTGATTAACCATGCAGCGTGAAGATGTATGGTTCACTGACCTTTGGAACCATAAGCCCTAACAAACTGTAAATTTCCTTTATATGTGTTTCATTGTAGCAACAAATGTAACTGATACAACCGTGGCAAACAGTCAATGAACCACACACATCCAAAATGGTGGGGGAGGCGTGGCAGCAGGGAGCTAGAGCAGGAAGCTGAGAGATGACATCTTTAACCAGAACATGAAGCAAGGTGAATTGGAAGTAAGGTGAGGAGATACACATGCGTGCGCACACATATCCCCTCCATCCCCAGACTCCACCTCCTAAAGGTCCCAAAGCCTCCAAACACCTCCAACAGCTGAGGACACAAATGTTCCAATGCCTGCCCCTATGTGGGCCGTTCCTCCATTCAAGCCATGACCCACTATGTTCCCAGTGAGCTGAGAGTTGCTTTTCAGTGATGCTCTGCAGAGCTCACGGCCCTTTGGTAGCTGCTTCCCTCCCATCAGAATTGGCAGCAGGGGTGTAACACATGAGTGGCACATACTGGTTCTTGGATTTTCTCAGGGTTTCTGTAGGAAAATGTCGTGACTAGTGGCTAAAAGGAATCTGTTGTCCCATGGCTGTGGAGCCAGAACTCTGAAGTCCAGGTGCCAGGGTGGTTGGTTCTTCCTTCGTGTTGAAGTCAGGGTCTGTTCTGAGTCAGTCTCCTTGCCTTGTAGAGAATCTTCCTCCTTGTGTCTCTTGACAGAGTCTTCCCTCTCGCCATCTCTAAGCTTAAACTGTCTTATGGGATCTCTAGCCAGTGGCCTGCTTCAAATTGATTGCTCCTGGAAACTTTCTACCTATCCCTATAAAAGATCCTGTGTTCAGGTGCTAGGGATTAGGACTTCCACATTTACATTTTGGGAGGACAAAACAAAATGCTTCACACTTTCAAATGGCCAAGGCACCGATCCAGATCCAGTATAGCAGAATGTCATTAGGAGCCATGCTATTGTTACTTGTTTTTTGTTTGTTTGTTTGTTTGTTTGTTTGTTTGTTTTTTAAGTAGTATTTGGTTTTACCCTAGGTCCTTAGGCTGTCTGCTCTCAGGTTCCTTGTCACCCAAGCCGTGTTGAGTTTGGGTTCTGTCTTGTGAAGTGGACCTTAAGTCAAGTCACGGATTGCTTGATTACTTCCACAAGCTTTGCGCCATCGCTGAGCTAGCATATGTGGCAAGTAGGACGCCGTTGCAGATCAAAGGGTTTGGGTCTGGGTTCGTGTTTACTTTCCTCCATTGGTAGCATGCAGAGCACCTTCCTGTACCAAAGATGTTAGCACACAGGGGTCAAGGGGCTATGTAGGCGCCATCTTGACTCCTCCTTGTTCAATGAGTTGTGTAGGTGTTGCCGTCAGCGATGGAGCCTTGCCATTAGCCTGTGTCGTCGTGACAACATCCTGGGTTACTTGCAGACCCATTGACTAACAGCTCAACTAGATAGTAACCCAACCTCAGTTCTGGAAGCTTCATCTGGGGACAAGAGATATCCCTTGAGGGCTCTGTTTCCTTCAAGTATTTAATGACTTTATTTAGATTGTCTTCATTTATGTATATATTTTAGGAAGTCTCTACTGTATTAGGTGGTTTCCATACTACCCCTGAAAAGTCCCTCAATTTAACTTGTCTCTTCCCACATTCCTACCCTTGATAATCCCCTCCCCCTCACCACTTAATAATCCCCTTTCAGCTCCCCAATGCATTCATAGCTATTTTATTTCCCTTTCCTAGGGAGACCTATCTGCTGTCATACCCCCTACCCTATGCCCCAGTCTCTTATTTTATACCTAACCTCTGGTTCTATGGATTGTAGCTTGGTTGTCATCAACTTAACAGCTAACATGCACATGTAAGTGAATACATACCATATTTCTCTTTCTGGGTTATATCAGGATAGATTTTTTTATATAATTTTATCCATTTACTTGCTAATTTCATGATTTTTAATACTTCATTGTGTAAATGTACTACATTTTTCTTTACCCGTTCATCTGATGAGGGACATCAAGGTTGTTTCCAAATTCTGGCTACTATGAATATAGCAGCAGTTACAAAGTTGAGCAAGTGTTTGTGGTAGAATGAAGTGTACTTTGAGTCTATGCCCAAGAGTAGCTGGAACTTGAGGTAGATCATTTCCCATCTGTTGAAGTTAGATCCAGTTCTTCCTTCTAGTCCTATATCCCCAGAAACAAGACACGGCCTCAAAATAATATTTACAAATACCTTGACCATATAGCTAGGCTCTTCTGTGGCTAGAGCACAATTAAAAGAACCCAATTATTTTAACCTACATTCTGCCATGTGACTGGTTACCATGCTCAGGTACCACACATCCATCTCCTCACATCTTCCTGGGCTGATCTCCCTGTGCCTATTGTCCTGTGCCTGGCTCTATCCCAGAATCCTTTCTCCTCCTGGATGCCCCACCTCTATTTTCTGCCTAAGCCATAGGCCATAGGCTTTTTAATTGACAGGTGATGCATCTGGAGTCTCTACATCCATCTTCCTGAGGGACTACCACACAGATTTCCATAGTACAAGTTTGCACTCTCGGGTGCAATGGGTGAGTGTTCCCCTTGCTCTATACCCTCATCAGTATGAACTGTCATTTGTGTTATTGATCTTAGCCATTCTGACAGGTATAAGGTGGAAACTCAAAGTAGCTTTGATTTGCATTTCCCTGATGACTAAAAATATTGAACATTTCTCAGTTATTTTCAGCCATTTAAGCTTCCTCTTTTGAGAATTCTGTCTAGATCTGTACCCCATGTTTTAACTGGGTTATTTGTTTTCTTAGTGTCTGCTTTTCTTTTTCTTGTCTTTCTTTTTTTAATATCAGGTATGTAGTTGGTCAATAAAATCTTCCCCCATTCTGTAGCCTGACACTTTGTCTGAATGACAGAGTCTTTTGCTGTGTAGAAGCTTCTCCATTTCATAAGGTCCCATTTATTAATGTTGATCTTAGTGTCTGTGCTAGCAGGGTTCACTTCAGAAAGCATTCTCCAGGGCCACTGAGTCCATCCAAGTCAAGTCCCCATTTTCTCTTCTATCATGATCATTGTATGTGGTTTTATGTTGAGGTCTTCTATCCAGTTGGAGTTGAGTTTATGCAGGATGAGAAGTATGGATCTATTTGGAATCTTCTACATGCAGATATCTAATTTGACCAGCACCCTTTGTTGAAGATGCTGTCTTTTTTCCCAGTTCTGTCTTCCCATTAATTTCTTTCTTTATCAAAGATCAGATGTCAGTAGACATAATGGTGTGTATTTGAATCATCAATTTGATACCATTCATCCACCTGTCCAGTTTTGTGCTATACCATGCTGTTTTTATTACTATAGCTCTGAAGTATTACTTGGAGTCAGGAATCAGGCCTCCAGCAATTCTTCTGTTGTCTAGGGTTGTCTTAGCTATCCTGGATGTTTTGTGTTTCCATATGATACTGAAAAAAGTTTTTTCGAGATCTGTGAAGAATTGTGTTGAAATTTTGATGGAGATTGCACTGAATCTGTGGACTGCTTTAGGCAGAATGGCCATTTTTAGTACATTAATCCTACTGATCTATGGGCTTGGGAGATCTTTTCATCTCCTAATAATCTTCTTCAATTTCTTTCTTCAGTGACTTGAAGTTTTTATCATACAAATTTTTCACGTGCTTGGTTAGAGAACCTCCAAGATATTTCATATGCTTTGAGTCTTTTGTGAAAAGTGCTGTTTCTTTGATTTCTTTCTTAGTCCCTTTGTCATCTGTTAAAAGGGAGACTATTATTTTGTGTGTGTGTGTATGTGAGTTAATTTTGTGTTTAGTTTATTTTGATGAAAGTGTTTATCAGTTGTAGGAGTTACCTGGTGGAGGTTTTAGGGTCATTGATGTATAGTATCATATCATCTGCAAATAAAGATACTTTGACTTCTTCCTTTCCAATTAATATCCCCCTTGACTTTCTTCAGCTGTCTTGTTGCTCTAGCTAAAATCTCAAGTATTATATTGAATAGATATGGAAAGATTGAATAATCTTGTTCCTCATTGTAATGAAATTTCTTTGTGTTTGTCTCCATTTAAGTTGATGTTGGCTACAGGCTTGCTGTAAACTGCCTTTATTCTGTTGAGGTATGCCCCTTGTATTCCCAATCTCTCCAGCACTTTTATCCTGAAGGGGTGTTGGAGTTTGTCAAAGGTCTTTTCTGAATCTAATGAGGTGATCATGTGAGATGTTTTCTTTCATTTTGTTCATATACTGGGTTACATTTATTGATTTTTATTTGTTGAGGCATCCCTCTTTCTCTGGAATGAAGACTACTTGATCATGGGTGGTGATCCTTTTAATATGTTCTTGAATTTGGTTTGCAAGTATTTTATTGAGAATTGTTTCAGCTATGTTCATAATGGAAACTGGTCTATAATTCTCTTTCTTTGTTGAGTCTTTGTGTGGTTTGGGTAACAGGGTAACTGTGACCTCATAAAATGAATTTGGAAATATTCCACTTGCTTCTATTTTGTGGATGAATTTGAGGTATGTTGGCATTAACTTTTCTTTGAAAACCTTGTAGAATTCTGCCATAAGACCATCCAGCTGAGTTTTTTTTTTTTAAATTTTTTATTGGTGAACTTTTAATTCCTGTTTCTTTATAACTAGAGGTTACACAAGTGTTTAACTTGCCTATCTGATCTTGATTTAACTTTGGTAAGTGGTATAATTTAGGAAATTATCCATGTCTTTT
>NW_022196913.1:61951012-61978484 GCF_008632895.1 Mastomys coucha
CTGTTGTTATAACTCCCTTCTCATTTCTAATCTTGTTAATTCACACATTCTGTCTCTGTCTTGTAGTTCTTTTGGATAAAGGTTTGTCAATCTTATTTATTTTCTCAAAAACTAATTCTGCTTCATTGATTCTTTGTTTTCATTTTATTTCTATCATATTGATTTCAACCTTGAGTTTGATGATTTCTTGCTGCCTATACCATTTATTTATAATGTTTTCTTTTTCTAGTGCTTTCAGGTATGCTGTTACTAGTATGAGCTCTCTCTTTGTATGTCTCTCTGTCTCTCTCCTCTCTCTCCTCTCTGTCTTCTCTCTCTCTCTCTTTCTCTCTCTCTCTCTCTCTCTCTCTCTCTCTCTCTCTCTCTCTCTCTCTCTCTCTCTCTTTCTCAGTACCTAGTGGTATGAACTTGCCTTCTGGAATAGCCTTCATTGTGTCCAGAAGATTGGACATGGTGTGTATTCTCAATTCTAGAAAGCCATTAATTTCTTTCTTAACTTCTGTCTTGTATCATTTTTCATTCAATACTGAGTTGTTCAGGTTCCCTAAGTATGTTTTTTCTGTTGTTGTTGATATCCAGTTTTAACTTGTGCTGGTCAGATAGGATACCTAGTGTTTCTTTAATTGTCTCGTGTTTGTTGAGACTTGCTTTGTGTCCAAGAATGTAGTCAGTTTGGCAAAGAGACCCATGATGTGCTGAGAAGATAGAGTCTTTTGTGTTTGGGTGAAATATTCTATGGATATCTGTGGGGTCCATTTAGTTTATAGCTGCAGTTAGCACCAGCAGTCTATTTGGTGTTTGTCTGGACGATTGGTCTATTGCGAGACTGGGGTCTGAAGTCTCTCACTATCAGTATGTACTTTAAGATGTAATAGTGTTTCTTTTACAAACATGGGTGCTGTTGTGTTTGGGGGCATAGAAGTTAAGAGTTTCAATGACCTCTTGCTAGAACTTTCTTTGGAGGAGTATGTAATATTCTTCCCTGTCTCTTTAGTTTTGGTTTGAAGTCTATTTTGTCAGATAGTAAAATGACTACACCAAGAATGTAGTCAGTTTGGCAAAGAGGCCCATGATGTGCTGAGAAGATAGAGTCATTCGTGTTTGGGTGAAATATTCTATAAATATCTGTTGGCTTGCTTCTTAGGTCTATTTGCTTGCAATATCTTTTTCCATCCTTTTACCCTGAGATGATGTTTGTTCTCGAGGTTATGGTCTGAGTTTTTGGATGCAGTGGAAGGATGGATCTGGGTTTAGCATCTATTCTGTTAGTCTGTGCCTTTTTACTGGGGAGTTGAGACCATTGATGTTGAGAGATATCAATGAGCAGTGTTTGTTTGCTCCTGTTATTTTGCTGTTGTGGTGTGTGTGTGTGTGTGTGTGTGTGTGTGTGTGTATGCATTTCCCCTCTCTTGATTTGCTGGTCAGGGATATTTATTCCTTGTGTTTTCTTGGATATAGTTAACCATCTAGCACCTTCTGTAAGGCTGGATTTGTAGATAGATATTGTTTAAATTTGGATTGTCATGAATGTTTTATTTTATCTATCTATTGTAATCAAACCTTTTGCTGGGTATAATGGTCTGGCTGGTATCTGTGGTCTCTTAGAGTCCACATGAACATAAAAATTCTATCCAGGCTTTTAAAGTTTCCATTGAGAAACTTTCCAGGTATTATTCTAATAAGCCTGGTGCTCTTTTTCTCTTGAAGCCTTTTATATTTTTTCTTTGTTCTGTACATTTAGTGTTTTGATTATTATGTGCTGGTGGGGGACCAGGAGCATTTCTTTTCTGGTCCAGTCTATTAGGTATATCCTTATATGTCCTTATAGGCATCCAGTATTTTAGTCATTTTCCTTTTAGTGTTAAGGAAATTTTCTTTTATGATCTTGTTGAGAACATTTTTTGGGCCTTTGACCTGGGTTTCTTTATCTTTCTCTATTCCTTTTATTTTTAGATTTGACCTTTTCATAGTGTCCCAGATTTCTGGATGTTTTGCGCCAGGACATTTTTAGATTCAATGTTTTCTTTGACCACTGTCTCTATTTCGTCTGTGGTGTCTGTAGTGCCTGAGATTTCCTCACCCTTTGCTCTGTAGCAGACGACCTGCTGAAGACTCCCCTCTCTCCCTGGCCCATCTCTGGTGGCTCACACAGGTCTCTCCTTCAACATTTCTGACCCCTTCATTGCTTTACCCAAGTCCCCAGCTCCAGCAGGCATTCCCTGGGAACCCACAGAACACCCACTTGGACCAGGGAAGCATGTGGCCTAATTGAGGATTTTCACCATTCTTGCCTTTCAATCCAGCCTCCCAGTCTCACCATCTTGGTATCAGACCACTTGCTCCCCTTCCCCTCTTCCCCCCTCTCCAGGGACTCACAGAAATCTCCTCCTCCAACTGTCTTCTCCAATCATCCTGTTAGCCCAGACCTCAGCTCCAACAGGCATTCCCTCGGAACCCACCAGAATCCTGCTAGAGAAACAACGAGGCCAGAGAAGCAGACAGGCAAGCCTCAGTTCTCCTTCTCTCCTTTCTTCCAACTCCAAGCCCCAGGCTCACCCATAGCCCCATAGCAGATGACCCGCAGTGACCCCTGCTCGCCTTTTACCCCCATTCCCAGGGCATCAGAAAGCCCAGGCTATTATACCCAGTAAATGTTTTAATTATAATAGATAGATAAATAAAACATTCATAATAAACCAAGTTTTAGATCAACAAGGATCTAAGCAGATCCTTGCCGAGTCTTGCTCTGCTCCCTCATTTGAACCCCTCATCGCCTCCCCCCTCAGCCCACCCCCATTCCTAAGTGTCA
This sequence comes from Mastomys coucha, assembly GCF_008632895.1. Classification (NCBI taxonomy): domain Eukaryota; kingdom Metazoa; phylum Chordata; class Mammalia; order Rodentia; family Muridae; genus Mastomys; species Mastomys coucha. Next base: position 61,953,822 of record NW_022196913.1, read on the forward strand.
GCTCTCAATACCTAGATACACAATCACCCCTAGAGGCCATACCTGGATCCCAAAATAATTCCCTCCTAAGAACCAGAGAGGGCAAACAGACACTAAGAAACGCAATTCCTACCCAAGGAAAACAAGACTAGATATTAGCACCTAGTCTTAGAGTCTTCCCAAACCCAAATATCTCGATGCTGGTGTAAAATCACAATCAATAACAATGAAGATAGTATGTCTCCCCTAGAGCCCAGCAACCCTACCACAGCAAGCCCTGGGCACTGCGTCACAGCCAAAGTATAAGACCTTAAAATACTCTTTCTGAATGTAATAGCAATCCTTAAAAATGAAATGAATAAATCCCTTAAAGAAATCCACGACAACACCAACAAACGGTGGAAGGGAATGAATAAAACATTTCAGGACCTGAGAGTGAAAGTAGACTCCATCAAGAAAAACTAGACTAAGGGAAAATATTGAAATGGAAAATTTAGAAACATGAGTAGGAACCCAAGAGGCAAGCCCTAGCAGCAGGAGAAGAGATGGAAGAGAGCTGGGGGTGACGCTAGCGGTTGCCTTTGGAGGAGAGTGAAGACCTGCAGGTCGCCTACCTGCCTCATGGGCTGGGGTGTCATAATTAATTTCCTAACCAAGAATTCTTGCTAAAGACAGCATCCTTTCTTATCTCCTCTTAAAAGTGTTTTTGGCTACTGTCCAAGTATGTTGTCTTAGTTGGGATTTCTATTGTTATGATGAAACACCATGACCAAAAAAAGCCAGTTGGTGAGGAAAGGATTTATATACTTCTAAATTCATAGGCCATCACAGAAGGAAGACAGAACAGGAACTGAAACAGGGCAGGGACTTGGAGGCAGGAGCTGATGGAGAGACCATGGAGGCAGGAGCTGATGGAGAGGCCATGGAGGGGTGCTGCTTACTGGCTTGCTCCTCATAGCTTGGACTGCTTTCGTATAGAACTCAGGACACCAGCCCAGGGATAGCACCACCCACAATGGGCTGGGTCCTTCCCCATCAATCATTAATTAAGAAAATGCTCTAGATCTGGAACCTATGGAGGCATCTTCTCAACTGAGGTTCCCTCTCTTCAGATGTCTAGAACCTATGTCACATAGACATAAAACTAGCCAGCACATATGCCAAATAAATTGAATATTTTGCACACAATTTGACTACACCCCTTTCCTTTGCAATAGAGCTCTGAATAAGCTGACAGAGGACTCAGAGTTTCAGATTGAGCCTGTCCTATATCTGTCTCTGTCACATCCTTGGCTTGGACTGTCTGAGAGTCATTATTTGTCCTGTCAACACAGACCAAGAATAGAACATCAAGTCTGAGTTTTCCGAACCCTGCTTTTTCTCCACCATGTCCTATACTTTGTGTCTGGAATCCCGGGGCATGCCTTGCATCCTCCCTTAGGGCAATATGAAAGCAGCTCTTCTCTCCAAGGCTTGGACGCTCAGGTTGGCTCCAGGCTTCCAAGTGTTAGAAGCTCTGCTGCTGATAGCTGACAATTCTCTAGGGCTCAGCGGTGAGCCTGAGTCAGAAGCAGGCAGGGCATTCTTCTTACTAACCTAGAAGCTATAAAAAAGCAGCCTTGCAGGATAGGGACTGGGCTGGCCCAAGAGATGGGTGTGTGGCAAAGCTCTACTTTCAAAGAACTCACAGCTACTCATCATGGACTGTTAGGAATGAAGCCCCAGGAAGGCTGGGCAGAGGTTGCCCTGGAATCGTGTAACCTGCCTGAAGTGGACGCTGTCCCAATTTGGCGATGATCCTCGGAGATTCTTCTTGTCATTGGGTCTCTGCACGATTTTCGTCTTAGGCCCGTGGTGATGCGATTACTTTGGGGAATCCAGCCACATTATCATTATGGGCATTGAGGGATTTGGAAGGTGGGCCTTGCTTGTGGAAAGACAACTATTTCTGTCTTTCCCAGGGTCCTTGTGACTCACTCTGAAGAACAAGGGAGGGTGTTGGTTTAGAGGTAGCCATGGGAAAGCCATTCGTTACTAAGAAGTAGAACTCTTAGGAAGAGACCTCCCCCCCCCCCAGCCTGGGGCCCACTTGCAGCTGCTCTTCTTCCCCCATCTTACTCTGAGCACTGAAACTGTGATATTTCAAAGGCACAGCCTGACCCACATCCTACTTAATGCAGGTGATGGGGAAGCGGGCACGGGCACCTTCAAGGATGGCTGGCGGGACCAGCAGGGGGACAAGGAGAAAGATCGTTTGTTGACAGCAAAGATGATAGACTAGCTCGCTGAGACTCCGCTCTCCAAGCAGGCAGGGGAATTCATTCTGATAAAGGCTGTGCACTGGGTGAACTCAGGTTCTGTGTGACCACAAATGCAGCATCAGTGAGTGGTTCAGGACAAGGAGTTTGAGGACCAATCAGCTGCAGTTTGAGGATGTTGGCACCAGCTTTCTGACCATGATTGGTGGTAGGTGAGTTTGGTTAAGCCTCAGTTTCTTCATCATACAATATGGAAATTGTATTGTTGCCCTGTAAGAGTTTCAATCAAAAGAACCTGTCGTAGATTGCTGTCCCGTTGCTGTGATAGAGGACCATGACAAACACAACCTAAGAAAGAGAGGGTTCCTCTGGTTCACAGTTCCTCTGGTGCAATCCATTGTGGCAGAGAGTTCAGGCCAGCAGGATCGTGGCACTTCGCATCGGCAATTGGGAACAGAGAAAGATGGCTGAATTCTGCACAGCTCCTTTTCTTCACTCAGACAGCCCAGGATGGGATGCCCACCAGGGATCAGGACCACTCACCATGGATGGATGGATGGAATGGTGTACCAGCTCACAGAAGCCAAGCTAATTGCCCACAGGCATCCCCAGAGGCCTGTCTCACGGATGATTCTAGGTTCTGTTGACAGCGAATTGTCACCATCAGATGTGTTTAGTATCATTGTTTCATCCACAACCCAGGAATGTGCTCATTTCTGACAGAGTCACCAGCCCAGGTCTCAGGTGCAAGTTATGTCAGTAAATAAATAAAACCAATCAAAACCCCTGCTTACACTCAATGGTCTACTCTATCTCCACTACTGAGGGTACGTCCACACAGGGTACGTCCACACACTTTCATGCAAGCCTTTCAAAGCTTAAGAAGATTTAGAATTTCGCAAATGGTATTTGGGAAAGGAATGGCAGGGTGATGTATGAGTCAGGGTTCTCCAGAGTCACAGAACTTATGGGTAGTCTCTATATAGTAAGGGAATTTGTTGATGACTTACAGTCTGTAGGTCAGCTCCCAACAATGGTCAGCAGCAGCTGTGAATGGAAGTCCAAGGATCTAGTAGTCGCTCAGTTCCACAAGGCAAGCAGGCAAAGAAGAGAGAGTGAATCTTCCCGCTTCCAGTATCCTTAAGTAAGTCTCCAGCAGAAGGTGTGGCCCAGATGAAAGGTGTGTGCCACCACACATTTAATCCCAGATGACCTTGAACTTGGATATCTTCCTGTCTTAACCTCCTGGGATTCATAGCCACTCTGCCTCAAGATCTCCATGCCAAGATCCAGGTCAGAAACTTGTATCTGTCAGCCTCCAGATTAGGATCACAGGTGAGCCTTCCAATTCTGGATTGTAGTTCATTCCAGATAGTCAAGTTGCCAGCCAGGAAAAGCCACTACAGGTGACCAGGAAGTAACAGCTTGGCGAGGGCAAGAGATTCACAGCAAAGCCAGTGATACCAGCAAGCCTAGGATGGCAGGACATGCTGGCTCTAGTGTCTGAGAGGCCTCGGGCAGCCTCTCTCCATCTCTAGAACTGACCATGTCAGGTCAATTCCATTGCAAGTTGGGGCTGGGGGGAGTAGCTGGCTGACTCTATAGCTTGGAAGTCCTCTGTCTGAGGCCTGAAGATTCTGCTGCAAGCCCGAGTGTGCTTTTGAGCAGCTCTGGCAACGAGGGCAGAAACCTGAAAGGCCCTAAGACACTTTTCCAGTTCTCACAGCCCAGCTGTGATCTCACAAGGATTTTTTCTGCTTTCGATGGGAAGAAGCACAGGGAGGAGGAGGAGGAGGAGGAGGAGGAGGAGGAGGAGGAGGAGGAGGAGGAGGAGGAGACTCAGGATGTTAGCCCAAGAGTGTGTGTTACTGTGATAGAAAATGTGACAAGGGAATTTTAAGAGCCGTAGACACCCTGGCTGAGATAGTCATCCTGTGGAAAATTCTAGTGGCACCACAATGAAATATTTCCGATTTCAACTTAACTAAAGGCCCCCACTGCTTCAGAAAATCGGGTCACATCCTTGAGCTCTCGGCTCAGGCCCCCTGCCGTGCAGAGCCAGCCAGTGTGGAGAGAATGCTTTCCTGGACTTCTCTGAGGAGAATATCCATTTGTTTCCGCCCTAATCAGTTCTCTGTGTAACTTAACAAGTCACCTCCTATGGTCATTTAGAGAATTCATTGTGCAGGGACATTCATCACTTTCCTAATTCCTGGCGGATCATAGAATACAGCGTTCAGGGACGGAAGTGGCACATGATCCTCAGCACCATTGCGTTCTGTGTGACAGACACTGGCACCGTTTACCATGGAGCAAGAGCAATGCGAAGAGTTGTGTAACCTGGCCTGGCCTGGTAATTACGGAGACAAATGGTTAATACCAATTATAGAATATTGGTCAGAGAACAAGCTATTGCTATGAATTAGGTGTCAGTGTTCTGAATAGGCTGTTTAAGCACCACAAAACCTCTTGTAAGGGAGGCGAAATTATTAATCCTGCTCTACAGGCATTGTGGTTGGTTTTGTTAAGTTGACACAGAACTAGACATGCCTGCATACCTAGGAAGAGAGTATCTTAGTTGAGAAAATGCTTCCATCAGATTGGCCTGCATACAAGTCTGTGGGGGTATTTTCTTGATTAAAGATTGATGTGGGGGGAGCCACCACGCTGTGGCTAGTACCACTCCAGGCCCGTGGTCCTGACTTGTATGCGAGAACAGGATGAGGGAGCCACGAGGAGTGAGCCAGCAAGCAGTGCCTCTCTGTGGTCTTCAGCTCCTGCCTTTCAGGTTCCTGCCCTGACTTCCCTCGCTGTTGGGAGCATGACCTGAGTTGTAAGCTGATGTAGAACCCTTTTCACTCTGAGATATTCTTGTTCATGGTGTCTTTTCACAGCAATAGAGACCCCAGTCAAAACGGCAGGTTAGGCAACCGATGAGATCCTATGAACTTAGCCGTCTTGTTCAAAGCAAGTCACAGAAGCATATTAGGGAAGCAGTTAGCAAACCTACAGTTTTGTTCTAATGTTCAGAAGTGGAAGGTCAGACAGACAACTGAACGAGCAACAGAGGATAGTGTGGCCTTTATTTCAGGGAAAAACCTGCAAAGGGGGTCTTTGTAAGAGCCAAAGCCCACCGTCTGCTCACAACCGAGGGGCTACAGGACAGAAATGGGGGAGGATGGCGGGTCAGGTCAAACGCCCATCCCGCTTCCTTACCCAAGATTAGCCATGGCTAGGAGGGACCAAGATGAGTTGTGAGGAGAACAAGGCCAAGTGATGGATAAGCTTATCTTAGCAACTCACAACTAGCTGTTACTCCAATTCCGAGGCATCTGATGCCCTCGTCTGGCTGTGGTGAGTACTGCACGCATGTGATGCCTACATTCGCACTCAGATACACATACATGTACATAGAACTGATACATCCCCTTTTCAAGTTTACAAGGCAGAGAAAATTTCAAAGTAAAACATGGTAGAAAAAAGTAGGGAGTGGTGTACCTAACCTATCAAACTATAAAGAGAATAATTAAAACAGTGGGATGGTGGATGTCAACAAATAGACTGTTAGGATAAGACAGAAGTCGGACATGTTTCCATGTGTACACAAAACCTATGGGACGGATAGATTCCATGTAAGTAGAGACAGGAGCAGACACTGTGCCTTGGCTGGAGAGAGTATTCTCCCAGTGCTATTGATTTGAGAAAATTAGACACTCACAGCCCTCTGGCTCACATTCAAATGAGGTGCATTAAAAAAAGAAATCTACATTTAAGGCAGTAATATGCTATCGTGAAGGGGAATGTTTTGATGACCTTGGAATAAATTAAGCCCTTAGGTAGATAAGGTGCAAAATGTCAGGAGTTAAAAAAAAACCCACTGTTTCCAGATGTGTAACATGTAATTAAATTGTATACAAAAGCTGCTCTAGACAAGGCTAAAAAATTTTTTTCAAACTGCTGAGTATTTGGAAGTTTTCGTAATAAATTTCTGAGAAAAACAAGCAACCATCTAAGAGAAAATGTTTGTGATACAAATTATAGCAGGATTAATATTCAAAATTCATAAAAAGCTCCTGTAAATTCTAAAATGTGAAAAATAGAGAAGGAATACAGATCAACGATTAGCATAGCAACAGACTGTAAATGCATGTGGTTGTCCATTGTGACTAGGAATCAGGGAAACAAAAGGTAAATCAACAACTAGTTCACATTTGATACCCACTGGATAGGAAATAATTAGACATATTGATCACAGCCCTCTGCTGCTGAGGGGAGACATCTCACACTTCTGTTGGGGTGTTCATCATGCTTCTGTTGGGATGTTCATTGTAAAACCTTGGGGAAGGCAGGAAGGAACTCTTGCGAGCATTTTAAGTGTTCACAACACGTAGTCCACACATCTGTGTCTTAGAATTTATTCCACAGAAAACCTTATTTTTATCAAGATTAACACCTCTCCCAGTAGAGGAGTCATTAAATAAACCATTGCTATACATAAACTGTGGAGGTTAGCAAGTAAGTATAAGGTGAGGTCTGTGTGTGTGAATCAATAGCTCAAGGGCATTTTCTTTTGTCAGTGAGAAAGGCCATTGAGAAATCAACTTCTGGAAAATGGTTCTCATTTGAAAGCTTCGTGTGCTTTCTTATTACATGTGTGCATGTGTCCTGTGGTGTATACGAGTCCCCTTGGAGCTAGAAATGTCGGACCCCTCGGGTCTGGAGTTAGGGATAGCTGAGCTGCCCGACAGGGATGCAGAAACTGAACTTGGATCCTTTGGAAGAGCAACAAGCGCTCTTCACTGACCCATCTTTGCAGGCATTCCTCTTTCAGTAGAGTTGGGTGGGGTGCTGTCAGCTCCAACCATGACTGTACTGCTGGAGCCAGTCCTATGCAGCCTCCGTGAGGTATGGCTGCAACGTCATGCCACGCCCCCAGGACATGGCTCCACCCCCTTTCTTCAGACTCTACACCCTTCCACTCCCTCTTCCTTCCTCCGAGTTCCCCGAGCCTTGCCAAGTGGGATGGGATGGGTAATACAAGTTCTGTTTAGGAATGAATACTCAACTTTCACTTTTTCTCAGGACCTTGAACTGTCAAAGAACAAATTTAATTAATAAAAAAGCACGAGATACTTCAAAGAAGATGAAAGGGAATAATTTACAAAGGCCGTTCTGAGCTCCACTTCAAGTGTTCTGAAGTATGGATTAGCCATCACATCGTGAACAGTGTTGGGAACAGTGTTAGGCCAGGGGAGAAGAATCTAGAAAAGGACAGAACAGGCGAGAACGCTCAGATGCTCAGGGGAAACGCAACTGTGATTCCTGCAGTGAGGAATATTATGCAGATTAAAACAATCAACGAAGGTTCTCTGTCTCCCAGTGGAGCTGGTTCTATGAAGTGGGTACTCAGCGGAGCCTTCAGGAGGGCTCGTGACTGAGGGAGGCTTCCTTTATAACCCTCAGTGACTGCTTCTTTGGCACATGCCTTCCCCCAGTTTAACTGCCCACAAGCCCCTCTATAACAACGACTGTCAGTCTCAGCTGACTTTATAGCTTTTGTGGCCATGTCACTAGGGTAAGCCAACGGAACTGAGAGCAGAAGAGCAGCCTTGAACTCACAGACATCCACCTGCCTATGTTCCCAGAGCAGATGAGACCGGGGAAAAATTTCCCCTAGCCTCTTTATGAACACATAGTCACACACACGTGTGCACACATGCATGCATACACACAGAGCCTCACAAACACATGTACACAGAGAAATACATGCATACTCATACACTCACAAACATACATACACACACAAAAAGGGAAAGACATGTACACACAGATACAGACACACACTCTCACATGCATAAACACACAGACCTATACACACATGCACACACACATATACTCGCACATACACACAAATTGACACACACATGCACAGAGAGTGAGAGGTACATGCACACATAGAGACTCACAAATACACATACCCGGATAGGCATGCACTCTCATACAGGCAGATAAACATGCACAGATACACACACACATGCACATACATAGATACACAGACATACATATAAACAGACACACAGGAGTATACATATGCATGCACTCATACATATACACATATACAGATACATGTACATGCACACACACATGCGCACACACACATGCACACACAGACACATACATACACATACACACATAGGTCAGTGTGTACATGCACATACACAAATGCATGGATGTGCACATGCATGCAATGCTCACAAAATTAAGTCCTAATTATATTTGAAGCTTCTTTTCCTACTGTATGATTTCATACCACATCCATGTCTCTCGTAGTCTTCATAATTGTTCATTCAAACTCTGCTCTGACCTGCAGGAGGGAGGGGCTGTGTATAACATGCTCATGTGTAGTCACATGTTTGCAGCATGTTCAAAGCATGACTCTTCTGTACAGGGCAGTGTTGATAACTGGCTGGATCTAACCACTCTACAACATAGAAAAATACAGTAAAGATGCCATGCTCTTTGTCTGATTTAAAAAAATAAAGATGCTATTGAAATAGATTAGTCATTGTTAATGAATGAATAAATAAGCATTCCCCCATATCAAATTATGAGTTGGAGAAGGTCTTTCCAGGTGACATGAGGACTTCGTCATGTGCACACTCTCCCACACGTAATACGCCTCTCCCTGCTTTTCTGTCACAGGGAGAAGGGATCAGCTGCTTGTCCTTATTTTTTAAGGACATGAGCACAAGCCTTACCAAGCATCCTTTTGGCACCAGTGATGTGTGAAACCCTGACATGCTAAAGACAGTGATGCGCGTGAAACGGTTCATCATTGTGAACACTATCACCCGGCTTTTATATTAACAGCAGAACATCCACACCACTATAGATAAAGCAGGAGTAGGATTCTACAAAAATGATAAGCAGTAGGAATAGTCTGTCCTTGTGGAAATACAGATAGTGTGACATCTCTCCGGGGCTCGGGGGTAGAGATACCAGAGGCGTTACCTATTCCTATTCCTATTCCCATGAGATCATTTGTACTCTATTCTAGACAGCTGTAGCGGCTACGTTATCACAGGGAGTGGGGGGGTGCATTCCGAGAGAGAGAGAGAGAGAGAGAGAGAGAGAGAGAGAGAGAGAGAGAGACAGAGACAGAGAGACAGAGAGAGACAGAGAGAGAGGCAGAGGTGGAAAGACAGAGAGAGAGGGAGAGAGAGACAGAGAAAGAGACACACAGAGAGAGGCAGAGGCAGAAACACACACAGAGAGTGAGTGAGAGAGAGAGAGAGAGAGAGACAGAGACAGAGACAGAGAAGTAGGTACCTGAATAGGTGTGTCTGGAGGAGAAATAGGTGTGGTGAGGCTGGATGGAGTTTGTGGTGAAAGTGAACCCACTTGTCTTTGTATTAACCTTCAAGGCTGTTTCTGGTCATCCAGAATGTATTTCAAACAGAGCTTCCTGCCCTTGAGCTCCGGGAGAGTTCTGTGGGGGAAGTGAGGTGGGATGATCTTGTACAATGTCACTGGCTGAGTTAGTATTCCTGGACATTGATCCCATGGAGGGGTAATGGAAAGTCACTTGCCTAACTCTCAAGTGCCAGCATTCCAGGGGCGGAGCAGGTGCAGCCCAGAACTCTGGGAAAGCAGGCATTTTGCATGCTGTTTTTTTATTTGTTTGTTTGTAGTTTTTAAACGTAGAAATAAGGCTGCTGTCGAAAAGGAGTGGTTTGAAAATGGCCAGTGGCTCTAGGAGAAAAGCAATGGTTTGAAAATGGCCAGTGGCTCTAGGAGAAATGAATGGAGGGAGGGGGGCAGGGGTGTGGGGGTGAGGGTGAGGGTGGGTCTGTTGAAAGTCTTTATCTTCTCATTGTTTATTTTGATTGACCCGTGAGTTTTCCTCACGGGTGCATGTGTGTAAGTTTTGACCTGTTCGGTAAGTAATATTGGAGATGTAGAAGCTCAAGAGAAGCAATCTAAGTTCAGGACTCCTCATTCTTAGAAGTTTCTCACTTAACATCAGGCTCTCTCTCTCTTTGTCCTTTGAGAAAAGTTGGGGAGGCCAGAGGGCAAGAAAATATAGTGAACCCCAAGTTCTTCTGTCATTCAGTTCTGTTATCCTGTGTTTTCCTCATTTGCTCACTGAGCTCTCTCTCTCTCTCTCTCTCTCTCTCTCTCTCTCTCTCTCTCTCTCTCACTGTGCGATGACTGTCCCACCCTTCCTCCGAGAATCCCATCAATCCGGACACAGCCTGTTGCTGGACATGGGCAAAGCTGGACATGGGCAAAGCTAGATAGCCATGACAGTGCCACGCTGTAGCTCATCCCCTGCACCAGGAACAAATCAAATCCTTGCCTGAGGATTCCACCTCCCCTGAGAGCCAACGCCTCCTCTCCGTGCTTGCAGCTAGAAGACTGTAGAAAACCAAGGGGGCTCTGTGGCGGGAAAATCCCAAGGGCACCGCAGCAGCTGTGCTGAAGGCCGGGCTGCTTGAGCAGGCAGCCAGCAACCCTCGAGGGTGGAGCTCATGCTAGGTAGGTGCTTGCTGAGAGTCTGTGGACACGGTAGAGACGAGGACAAAGACGCTGGACCTTAGACGCATGTCCACACAGCTGCATGAAGCAAGAGACTGGCCCACGAGGGGCGATGAGATCTCCTCCTTACAAGAAAAACCCTGCCAGGGTGCTGCCGTGGCTGCTGTGTATGTCTCAATGTTTCTAGTCTCTGAGATACTTATAAACACAAGGAAGTTATCCTCTATTAATACATGTTAGTGTGGAGTAGTGTGTGCATGTGTGTGGTGTGTGTGTGTGGTATGTGTGTGTGTATGTGTGTGGTGTGGATGTGGTGTGTGGTGTCTGGTGTTTGTGTGTGTGTGTATCTGTGTGTGTAGTATCTATTTGACATGTGGTGTGTCTCTCTGTGTATAATATGCATGTGTGGTGTGTCTGTATAATATGTGTATGTGGTAGTATGGTGTGTAGGTAGTATGTGTGTGCAGTGTGTGTGGTATGTGTGTAATATGTGTATGTGGTGTGTGTGGTGTGTGTGGTATGTGGTATATGCCTACACAGGAATTCTGGTGCCCTGAGCACCTCATGCCATGAGCCCCATCTCCTCACCCAACCTTCTTATCTTTACAAAACTCTGTGTGCTACAATATTTCCCTTGGCCATTTGAGTCAAACTCAGAGGTACTTTATTTCTTCTCCCATGAAGTTTCCCGTACGACCTTTTATACGATTGCTCCTGGGCTGGGGAAGAGACTGCCCGCTGGTGTCAGGGGGCAAGCCTTCCAAGCTCTCCAAAGTCGGCTTTCTGCCACCACATATCTCAGCTCATGCAGAGAATAAATCTGGGACAGTTGTTCTGGTGATCACTGATGAGATCTATAGAGAAGGATGCTCCCAGGCCCCTGCGAGGCCTGGCTGAGGAGTTGCAAGTCATTTTGGAAAAGGGAGAGGCTGCCACTCCGAAAACCACTGCTTGTCTGCCCCCGAGTCTCTGGCCCACAAGTACAAAATTAGCTTGAGCAGACAGACAATCCTCTCGGCCTCATCCGGCTTGTCATTTCAAATCCCATCTGGCAGCGCTTTGTATTTGCGAAGGAAGGCTGTGTAGACGCAAAAATCTACTGTCAGACAGGAAGGACTGCAATGTCCAGGAGCATGGAGGGACCCAGCAAGAAATGCAAGGGTGCTGGTGGGGGTGGGTCCCCAGCCTCATTTCCGACCCCACTGCCCAGCCAGGCCTTCTCCATCCGTGTAGACTGATGAGGCCAAGAGGAAGGAGCAGAAGGCCTCACAGTGACTCCTGTAAGTCTCAGAATAAGAGAGACAAAGCTTCAGAGGCAGAGGCAGAGGCAGAAGCCGACCCGACCAGCCGTGTGGGAGGCAGAAGCAGCCACAGCTATAAGCCCGAGCTCTGGACCAGTGCTGGAAGCTGGAAAGGGAATTTCGGAAGCCCTCCTGCTCTCTGCAGATGGCAAAACCCATCCAGGCTTACTCTTCGAAGGTGCTGGACACTCCGCCCCCAACACCTGATTTGAGTCGTTCTAAATGTCTACTAAGCAGGTTTTTATTATCCTCACTTTCCACACAAAAGGCAGATTTATGTAACGTCAAAAACAAAAGCAAACAAAAACCCCACAAAACCATCCTGGCATCAGAGAAGCCTAGATTTAAAGCAAAGTATCCTTGACCCTAAAACCAGTTGTCTCTGGCAGTGTGCCCGCTCTGTACACTGTTGGCCTTGGATACCACAGTCGGAGACTTCCAGGGTTTTCACCTCTGTTATATCCTCCCTTGTGATCCTTTGTATATGTATATATAGGATCCTTTGTGATCCTTGGCCCAGCGAGTAGCACTATTAGTAGGTGTAACCTTGTTGGAGTGGGTGTGTCACTGTGGGCGTGGCCTTAAGACCCTTATCCTAGCTGCCTGGAAGTTAGTATTCTGCTAGCAGCCTTCAGATGAAGATGTAGAACTTTCAGCTCCTCCTGCACCATGCCTGCCTGGATGCTGCCATGCTCCTGCCTTGACGATAATGGACTGAACCTCTGAACCTGTAAGCCAGCCCCAATTAAATGTTGTCCTTATAAGAGTTGCCTTGGTCATGATGTCTGTTCACAGCAGTAAAACCCTAAGACATTCTGCTCACTCTTCCCCTCCACCCTCTCCTTCCCTCCTTTCCTGTCCCTCCCTCCTTCTAGCTGACTCCCTCCCTCCCTCCTCTGCTGTCCCACTCCACCTCCTCCTCCCTACTTACCCCTCCTTTGCTTCCATGTAGAAGAAGCTCTTCTGTACACAGCACTGCCACAGACACCTGTATTTGCTTGGCTCACTGTGTCAAACATTTCTTGTTTAGTGTTGGAGATTCTGTTTAACTCTGTTTCTTTAGTAATTTCTGAGTCTTTTCAAATCAAAAACTTCAAGTAAGCATCTAATATCTACAGGAAACTGTAAATGGCTGTTAACCCTCAGAATGGAGGTGGCAAGTATTGTCACCAAAGAGACGTGACCCAGGCATCAAAAGCCATGGAAAGAATCAGGCCATAATGGATACTAAGTCCCCAAGGAAAGGGATCCCAAAGAGGGCATGATCCCAGGGAGGAGAGGTAGTGTGGGTGGGTGGGTGGGTGGTTAGTGTGCAGCCCTTTGTCCTGTCTCCAGACAAGGTCCTTCCTTCCTTCCCACCCCTGGGTCTTGGGCTCAGCTGGAAACAGCTGTCTCCTGCCTCTCACTTCTCCCCTGAGCTTCTTAGACTGACTCAGACTCCTACTGAGTGTCTGACCACAGAGACCTGAGGAATCTCACCTTCTTTTGTCCTAGAGATGACTTACCGATCTAAGCCCTGGAGTTTTTGTGAATACACACCTACCCAGTATGCCCTTTGCCATGACTAAACCCCACAAGTTCACCACTAAAAAATGACATCTCTAGAAATCCTCAGGATGTGTAACCCTCCACTGCTGGAGAAAACGGGATACTAGACAAGGTCTATCTCAACTGTGGGACAAGACACAGATGTCTGCCCCAGCCGTGGACAGCAGACCCAGCAGGACCATTTCTCCACGTTCCAGTGTTTTATTAGCTCAGCACCATCTAACTTAACCAGAACAGACAGAGGCTTATTAAAATATCATGCTGGCCAAGATGTAATTCTCAGAATAATGTTAACATCAAACAAGCAGTTGGAAGACAGCATTGCTCCAGCTTTGCAAGTGACAAGCACTTTGCAGTGTGTGCCCACTCCTCACTGGTGGAGCTTCCAACCTGGAAGAGAGGAAATGGATGTTGCTCAAGAGGCTGGTGCGGGGACTGAAGATGGAGCTCAGCAGTTAAAGAGTGCGTTCTGCTCTTGTGGAGGACACGGGTCTGGTTCCCAGCGCCCGTGTCAGAGCTCACACCTGCCTATGAATTAGTTGCTTTTCTATGACGGCGATAAGACACCACCATCAAAGTAACACATGGAAGGAAAGCTTAATCTGGGCTTATGGTTTCAGAGGGATAAGAGTCCATCACCATCTCTGGGACAGGCACAGAACATGGAGTCAGACAGTCATGGAGGCTGCATCAGTGAACTGAGAGATCATATCTTAAACCACAAGCAAGAAGCAGAGAGCACACTTGGATGCCAGGAGACTGAAAGCTCAAAGGCCGCCCTAGTGAGATAGTTTTTCCAACAAAGCCATAATTCCTAAGCATTTCCAAACAGTGCCGCCAACTGAAGATGAAGCATTCAAATTCTTGAGGCACTGGGACACATCTATCATTCAAACCATCACAGACCACATTCTAGCCCCCCCCCCCCATAGTCTTGTGGCTGTATCATAAAGCAAAATGCTTTTAGCCCAACATCAAAAGCCCTCATGATCTTTTACAATCCCAACGCTGTTTAAGATTCCAAAGTCTAAAATCAATTTGTAACCCACTGTATACTCAGAAGAAGCAAATTACACACTTCTAATATGTAGTGACACATTATACATTCCCGTTCTGAAAGGGAGGAAAGGGAGTGTAGTGAGAAAATACACAACCCCTGAAAACACCTTGAAGAGGCACATGTCCTACCACAGCAGCGCCCCTAAGCAAACCTGAGATGGCAATGAGCATAGTTACTATGCTGATTAATCATTTCATGGCCACAAATAAGTCTCTACTCATCACGGAAGATCTGAAGCACTCCAGTTAAGTGTCTCCATGGAATCGGTTCCCATTCCCGGCAGACATCTTTAATTAGGCAGGCTCTTTTTTTATGAGTTAAAATCCAGAGTTTAGGCAAGGCTTGAACCTCAGCACACAATCATCTAGAGTATACCACTAGGTCTGAACTAACACGTAAGATTTAATTGATTGGCCATTCCCAATTTCCTTGAGCAAGGCACAGAAAACAACCTCTGTATCAGTAGGAAATTCTGAATCTTCAGATACCTGTGTTCAGGAGTCCTCTGGTCTGCAGCCTAACTTCTGGGAATGTTTTTCCAGGCGTAAAACAGAGTCACACCGCTTAGAGTAGCTGTGGAGACAGCCATACAGCAGGCTCCACAGCCAGAGGAGGAGAAGCACAGGCAGGCGCTCTGAGAGCCTGGTACTTGCAAAGTATCAGAGGCTCACAACATGACAGCAGCATCTTCTTGGGGGTCACTCAGTGATTATGGGGACAGGAAAGATCCTATGTGTTCTCCAAAGTGCACACAGGAGTGTCAATGTGCTCTAAAATCCAGTTATTTCCCCCAAGCAGGTTCTTTTTGAACCACCAGGGTTGCCTCTGGGTCTGCAAAGGAAGTTAACGGGAAGCTGTGCAGAAAAATGGCTTAGCCTTCCTCCCACTGGGCAACTTCAGCTACCACAAGCTTAGACAGAGATGGTTATATTGTCAAGGCCCATAGAACTAGTCCTAAGTCTCTGAACTTAGTAAGGTTCCCAGCATCAGTGATAGCCAGCCTCACTTTGCCCTCAGAATGTTTTCAAGAAGGACAAGCAAATATTTCTTTTATCAAAGTAAGTGTAGGGTACACAGTATATTGGCCCTACCACTGACCTGCTGGGAGCAGGCTCAAAGGAAGAAGGCACGTGCGGGATGCAATTAAGAGTAAGCGAAAAGGACTGGGGGAGTCAAACTGTTGACCAAGTCAGTGTGTGTGTGTGTATGTGTGTGTGTATGTTTATGTTCCTGTGTGTATTTGTGTGTTGCATTTGTGTTTGTGTTTATATGTATGTGTGCATATGTGTGTGTATTTGTGTGTGCACATGTGTGCATTTGTGTTTGTGTGTGTATACATGTATGTTTGTGTTCATGTGTGTATTTGTGTGTGTGCATGTGTGTGTATATGTGTATGTTTGTGTTTATGTGTGTATTTGTGTGTGCATGTGTGTGCATTTGTGTTTGTGTGTGTATGTGCACATGTGTGTGTGTGTGTGTGTGTGTGTGATATTTTACTTGAGAATTTTCAGAAAGTCTTAACTGAGGTTCTTATAGCTAAAACAATACTTCCATGAAGACAAGGCAGGAAAGCAGACCGGAAAGTCCTGGAGGAAGGCCCATGCAGGCCATGCTGGAGGGAGGCCCATGCAGGCCATGCAGGCAGGTGAAGGCCTGTCAGTTCTAATCACTGGGTGTCCTATGCCATTGCTGGGAGATGTTCAAAAATGTTTACTCTGGTGTGCATAAAAGTAGCACCTAATTCCAGTTTTCGTTTCTGAGCACAGTAATATCTACATGTCCCCGGGAGCTAGCTCATCCCATTTTTTATTTTATTGCCATGTTTGGTTTTATGCGTGGCATGAAAACCTTACAGTCCATTCCACCAAATTCCATGATGCTGACTCGATATTTCTTAGGTTTCTGCAAACCCCTCTGAGGAAAGAGCGACTGGAATGCGTCCTTGTTAGAGATTAGAATCTTACTGTTTTAGATAAAGCTTACCAGCAAGCAAAGGCATACTTAAGGGTGTTTGTTATGTGTTTTTAGCACAATAAGCACTGCCGAAAGCGTTAACACATGCAGACAGCCGATCAGCGATGTCGTTAGCATTGAATGGAGAGAAAAGTCTGGATAAAATATGGAGTTTAAATGCACTATTTGAAATTTCTCCAGTGGGGCAGCTTTAATGAATATAATGATATATAAACCAACCTTTAATTACATTTATCTCCCTTCATTGAAGGAGCTATTTGAAATCAGAACGGTATTGTCTTTGAGTAGGAAGAAAAGGGCAAGTACAATCTAAAGACGATATTGTCACTTCTAAGCAAAATACAATAGGAAAACAGGAATTTAAATCTCATTTCAAGAAAGGTGGTCACAGGAGCATGGGCAGAGAATGAGGTATTCAACATACGGAGGATGGTGGAAAAGCTTTACATATTTTACTCCTGGACAAAGGCTTAAGGAAAGTGTCTTGGAATGACTCACAAGTGAATCTGTAGAAGGGAATTCACCCCATGTTATTCCAGGGGCTGAAGCCAGGAGTGTTCCTAGGCTAAGAGTCTCAAGCTATTCCAACTCCACTGTGATTGAATCTGGAGAAACAGGAAGAATCCCTCAGCTGAAGAATGAAGAGATGAATGGAGGTGTTCAGACCTGACCCATGTCTCCACAGTCTACAGGAAGGAATCAGAACAAGGCTCTTCATTTTTTCCAATAGATTTTATGTTCTTATTGATTAATTGTTTGGTTCATTGATTGACTGAGACAGGATTCCTCTGTGTAACAGCCTTGGCTGCCCTGGAACTCACTTTGTAGTCCAGGCTGGGCTCTAACTCAAAGAGATCTGATTCCCTCTGTCTCCTGAGAGCTGGGATTTAAAGAGTGTGCCACCACTATTGACTGAAAGTCCACAATTTATGCAAATTTCCTTAGTTTTACTTAATGCCTTTTTTAGTTCCTGAATCCCTCCCAGAAGGCTGCATGACACTGAGATATCATGTGTCTTTCGGCTCTTCTGGACTGTGACAATTCCATGTTGTTTTTATTTGTGACCAGCTCGACAATTTTGATGTGTACTTACCAACTATCTTGTAGCATGCCCTATTAATCAGATACGTTTGATGTGTGGGTTTGGGGAAAGTAGGCCCCTAGAAACAATGGGCAGATCTTGTCATGTGAGTCTTGTAGATGCAGGTGTTGACAGTGACCGCACAGCTGGTATCATCGTGTTTATAAAGTTTCTTATTGTCTTCCTCCCGGATCTCATGCTGTACTCTCAGGAAGGAAGGCCATGCTGCCTAGTCTTACATCAACCTGACAAAAGCTAGAGTCATCAGAGAAGAGAAAACTCAGTTGAGAAAATCCTCCTATAAAATCTGGGTGTAGGTCATTTTCTTAATTAGCAATGTGGGAGAGCCCAGCCCATTGTGGGTGGTTTTTCCCCTGGGCTGGTGGTCCTAGGTTCTAGAAGAAAGCAGGCTGAGCAAGCCATGATGATCAAGTCAATAAGCAGCATCCCTCCATGGCCTCTGCATCAGCTCCTGCCTCCAGGTTCCTACCCTGTTTGAGTTCCTGTCCTGACTTACTTCCATGATGATCAGTGATGTGGAAATATAAGCCAAATAAATCCTTTCCTCCCCAACTTGCTTTTTGGTTATGATGTTTCACCTTGCAATAGAAACCCTAAGAAAGACAGAGTGGCTGAGCAAAAACCCTTCTGATGGAGAGAAGGTTTATGTTCTTCCCTTATTTGTAGCATTCACTTGGTATTTTGTGAGGGAACTCCGTCTCTTACCCATCTCTTCTCAGTCATTCCTGATATTTGCGTGGACTTAGAGTCATGTAGATTTTTTTCTGTCTTCCTTACTACCATGCTTTGCTCAGATCTGTCCGGCTCTTACCTCCAGGACAGTTCTCTCTGTTGGTTTTTGTGTCCTTTTGCTCTAACTTCATCCCTGTATTGTGTTTTATCTGTTAATATTTAATCACTTACTTGCTGGCATCATAACAAGCTCTGGACTCCTACTGTGTTTTGCTCAACCTCATATAGTAACAGTCTCTTCTCCACAGGATCTTAGTTCCTTTAAATGGAAAATGGTGTCATGGATCAAGACCAGGGAGCTAGCTTGTTTGTTGCTACTGGGGCATGGCCATTTCAAGCCCCTTTCCTCAGATAGAACCAGGACATACATATGCATACTAAGCATATACATGCAATATATATTAAAATATCTGCATTGACTAAGCATGAGGCTGACTGTTGTCTCCAACAATAACCCAGGGCTACAACCCTAATGTTCATTTACCTGTGAGTTGTCCCCATCTGAGCAGTAAACCTGGCCCTTAGATTATTGTTACTTTGTATAAGTATTCTATTCCTTATACATCTAGAGAACTATCAATGCCTGAGCTGTACCTCACGGAAAACCACCATGCAGCATCCCTGTGCATCCCCTTTGCCTGTAGTCTTGGAGACTGCAGCACGGTGCTGCAGGCTCAGAGCTCAGAACCACTGGACCCGGGTCTCAGTAGGCCAGTAACTTCCATTCTCTCAGCAGGGACAGTTTCCTGTTTGTGGAACTGCCTCTTGCTATGATCTAGTTCCTTCCTGAGGCCCCGACCTCCTGCTATTTTTAAAACATTGCTTTCATTAGGGTTTGCTCTTTGTGCTGTAAATAAATTCAATGATTTAAAAAAAAATAATATGGTGTGGCCACAATCACAATATGGAGAGCAACTGCAGTCTCCTAGGAACCTCCCAGGGGATATGCATATTTATTCACCTCCTTCCAACTGAAACCAGAAAACGATGTTTACCACCACAATAGCACTACTGATTTTCAGACATATCTGTAACTGGAAACCATTTGGCCTACAGCCTGCTCAGCCTGACTTTTCTGCTTAGCCATTTGCCTTGTGTGAAAGGCTCATTGTCTCTTTCTCTGGTTCACTAGACTGTGGTTTATGTTGATATGATCATCTCACTTTTGACCTACGGAATGACCTGTTCGTGGCTTCTAGTTCTTGTCAATTATGAACAAAGTAGCCATAAACTTTCACTTCCATCTTTATTTTTGGACTTAATTTTTTAAATAACTTTGGCAAGTGTATAGGGTATGATTGTTGATGTGATTATGTGTAGCTTAGCCCAGAGAAGCTGATGAAGTGCCGGCAGCATGGCATTCTTGACTCTGGCACTCTTTACTTTGATAATGTTCGTATCACTTGAAGGGGATATTTTAGCGGTCTTGATCGGTGTGTAAGGTATCTCATTTTGGATTAAGTTTAGTTTCCTCTGACAAACGATGTTCTTTCATGTGGTTATTTTCTCTCTGCATAGCTCCTTTGATGATGAACCTGTCCAGACCTCTGCATGTTTCTAAAGTTACATTGTGTTGTTTTTCTCTTGTTACATCGCAAGGGTGTTTTTGGTTTGGATACAACTTCTTTATCAGACAAGGGCTTAACAGGCGTCTCCTCCAGTCTGTGGTTTTCCTCCAGTTCCTTTACTGATGTTTCCCACACCAAAGTTTTTAATTTCAGTGAGGTATACCTTAGCAACTTTGTTTTCCACGGACCGTGTTATCAGCATGTCTAAGAATTCACCACCAAGCTCAAAGTTACTTAGACGGCTGGCTTAAGTGTCAACTCTGCTGTGTAGAATCTTATGGCAAGAAAGTTTCAGGGAGGGGTTGCTTAGATCAGACTGGGCTGTGGGCAGCCCCGAACCCTGGGAGTGATTTCCTTAATTGTGTTCATTAATATGAGAAGAACCCTCATTTCCCTGTGATTGTGTGTGTGTGTGGGGGGTACAATTTCATGGTGTGAATCTTAGACTATGTAGGGTAGGGAAGGGGCTGGGCATTAAGCAGGTGTGTCTTTCTGCTCTTGGCCGTGGATGTAATGGGAATGGCTGCTTCAGGGTTCTGTGGCCTTCACATCCCTACAACGGTGAAAAGGAACAAACGTAGGACAGTCACCAGGATTTCTCCTTACACTTTCTCCTATAAGCTGCGTAGTTTGTATCTTACATTCAGGTCTATAATATACTAATTACCTTTTGTGAGCGGTCTAAAGTCATGTGTATGTCCTTGGGAGTTTACGCCAGTTTGTTTTCGTATTTTGAGATGACAATTTTCCAGCTTCATTCATTGAAAAGATTATCTTTCCTCCACTGAATTGCTTTCAAGCAGTTCATTATAGACCAACTGACTATGTGTTCATGAGTGCTATTCTAGGCTAGTGATTTATGCAATGTTTCTTTACCAGTAACATGCTGTCATGACTGCAGGTTCATTGTAAATCCCAAAGTCACACAGTGACCTTGTTCTTCAGTGCATATACATTTTGGCTCTTCTGGGCCTTTTGCATTTCTATAGAAACTTTAGAAGCAACTCGCTGATACCAAGCTGATAGCCCGCTGAGATTTTGATTGGCAAAGCCTTGAATTTGTAGAACTACTTGGGAGGAATTGAGGACCCCAGAATATTAATCTTTCACCGATTACTTGGCTCTGCTACTTGTCTTATGACAAGTTCCGTCGTGTTCTACATAGAGACGGTCAGCAAAGAAACCACAATTGAGATTAAGTTAAGATCAAAGAGAGATTGATCTTGAGCAGAGTTGATTTGCCCATTGGAAACTCAGGTTTAATTAGTCTGAGCTCATGAGGTGTGGAGGGAAGGGGTGAACTGGGGGGGGGTGCATTTCAAATCGGGTGTGATCACATCTTAGCATTCTTCGAGGAAGGATAACCAGAGTGGAGGCTAGTCAGCCATGGGAAATTGATATAATCCAGGGGAGTGTTGAATTTCCTAAGTCTATTGAAATGCTTGGGTCAAGAGGCAAAACTACTCAGGTTTTTCTCAGCCCTTGCAATGTATTGTTCAATTCCAGAAAATTGTTCCCTCAGGCAGATTCTGTCACTGGCACAGCATCTGTGTGGCCATCTATCCCCACCAGCAACTCTCTGAGGTAAGATTCTTATATTCATTTTTGACCATCCTTTAACCATTTTTTTTTTTTTTTTTAGGTCACCGAGGTCTTGTATGTGTCTTGGATTTATATCCATGCATTAAATATTTATGCTCCTCAAAATGGCATTGCATGTTAATTTCACAATTCTTTGCAAAGCTTCTTAGCTACTCCTGTCCCAACTCTTTGGTACAACAGAGGCTAAACAGAGGCCTGTAGTAAGTTACATGCTTCTGTCCCTTCTGCCTAGGAAAGATGGAGCTCTCACAATCTTCTTCAGGGGAAAACAGATATATCTCAAAATGGCCCCTCTTCCTGCTGGCACTGAGGAATGATTTTCTTATACTCAGACGATACTCTCCTGTGTCCTAGTAATAATATAACTCACCCTCAAAGACTCACATGCAGCACCTAGCGACCCATCAAGCTTCGTATTTAGACATTTCTTCCCAGTTCTAGCATCTGGGGCTGCCTAGCTGGGATTTTTGTGTCCACTTGTCTCTTTAGATTTAGAGGTTGTGACATTAATTCTTCCACTGGTCGGAGAACACTTGTTGATTTTTGGCTTGTTTGGCTTCCTGTTGTAGTAAAGAGGGTAGGGAAGCTTGCAGATTTCTTTACAGGTCAGAGCTCAGACTAGGAGACCATGGGGTTGGGAGTGGAGTGGGGTGGGGTGGAAGTGTGGGGAAGGGCAGGGGCAATGAGGCAGGGCACGAGTTACAAATGAGGTACAATTTAGCTTTGAGTGTATGTGAGTGGCGTGTGGGGAGTAGAGTGTGGGGAGGTGGTGGGGAAGTTGTGTGGAGGTGGGTGGCTCTTAGACATCCATTCACCCAGCTGAAAGTAATAGTCAAAGAAGTAGAGAGGGTAGATTGGGTAGTCCTTTCCTGTGATATGGCACAGGGGACCCAGAGCTGGAAAACATGGTTTCCAACTCCTGAATTGTTCTTCTTTCTTATTTTTAAATTTAAAAAAAATGTTAATTTAATTGTTTGAGACAGAGTTCACCATACAGCCTTAGCTGTCCTGAAATTCAATATATAGATCAGACTGGCCTCAAACTCACAAAGATTTTCCTGACTGTGTCTGCTTCTAGAATGCTGAGACTAAAGGCATGCACTGGCCTCTCTCTCTCTCTCTCTCTCTCTCTCTCTCTCTCTCTCTCTCTCTCTCTCCCTCTCTCTCTCTTTCTTTCATATTTTTTGGTCAAAAATATTGGGCCACAATTGTTATTGTTACTAGTCTCAGTTTATCTTTCTCCATATACTATCATTCACATTTCTCCTGCACCTTTCGAGAGATACTTTCAGACATCTAGAAATTTAAAGAAGGCATCTTTCATAATCATAATTCCTTACCATCACCTTTAGAAAATCCCATGTAGCCACATCAGGGTTACACAACATGCCGTTCGTTTGCCATCTCTCTGGATAACTCTCATTAGCTTGGTACTTGTCTTTAGTTTCCTCTCAGTGTAGAATCTTGTCCAAGCAGTTCCTTGGTGCTTGATTTTATCTGTAGACTGACTTTGTTAAGGTAGATGCTCTTCAAGAATATAGACCCTTATTTTTTTTCAGAGTGCTCTAAACTTGTGTTTGCATGATGGTCTTCCAACATCCACAGTAAGTCAAACATTTCAGGAAGAAATTCTGTATTGGTCATGCGGTATCTTGTGTGTATGTTCATATGGATGTAGACACGTATGTGTGTCTATACACTGTGTGTGTATGTGTATGTAGGCCCGAAATTGATATCATGTGTCTTCTTTACTGCTCTCTACTTTCTTTATTGGGGCAGATATGTGGAATTCCAAGACCATCCTGATCTTCACAGGAGTTCCAAGTCAGCCATGTCTGTACAGTGAGACCCTATCTTAATAAAAAAAGGCAGGTGTTGGTGAATCAGCTCCAGAGGATAGAAGGATGGAAGACCTGACTCTACCACTAGTCTCCTTTGCAGTGGTGGGGATGAGAGAGATACCTTTACCACCCTCAGCACTCACTACCTGCTGCGGGCCGGCCGATCTGGGCCTCCCTCAACCCACAGGAGAAACGGGGGTCCTAGTCAGGTCGACAAGGCGTAGGCGAAGAAATGATGGCAGAGACGACACATGAAGTATAAGATCTAAATGTAATTCTTAGAAATGGCATCAGACTTTTACAGTCATTGCAAAAGAGGGATGGTAAATCTGACAGCTCAATAGTTGAGGTACATCTGAGGCTATCTGAAACATACTGGGTCTAAAGCAGTAGCTATCTCTTCTGAACTGGTGCTGTATCCCCTGGGCCCAAGCGCTCTGGGCCCGGGGGACTGCGGATTGCATGAATCTGAGTCCTAGCCTATCTAAGTTCTAGTGCGAGTCCCGCATGCGAGTCCAAGTCCTTCTTCTTCTCCCAGTCCTTCTGCTAGTCCTTCTCCTTGTCCTAGTCCAAGTCCTTATACAAAGTGAAAAGCAGGCTTAAATACTATACAGCAAACAGGGCAAATGTCAAGAGTCACATAGGCAGGTGACCACACATCAAGGTCAGTAGGGTCTGGTAGCTAGGTGTGAAGCAGGAGGAAGAGGAGTGGAGCCCTCCCTGTTGAAGTTATTAGGCATTCCTATGCTAATTCTCTGGTTCTAGCTGGAGGCAATGACCAATGATCTAGCATTTCCTGCTAGTTCTCTGGTTCTAGCTCTAGCTCGGGGCAGGCAGTGCGGAGTTCCCACCTGACCTAACACTTCTAGCTAATGTCCTTGAGTGAGAGAAACCCTACATTACTCTCTAGTATGCAAAACATTTCTAACTATTATGAACTGTCTATTGCCCTAAGGAATGTACTCGACCTCTCTTGCTAGCTCTGGCGAGGTTAGAAACATTGTGTCGGCCAGGAGACAATGCCCAATCTTAACCATTTACGAGTCATTTCTTGGGGTACCTTTATGCCTAATTATGAGGCCGTGTTGACATTTGGAAAGACTAATCTGGAACACGTCTGAGTTAGGGGATACCAGTGACTGTCTGAAATCCAGGAGGCA
>NW_022196913.1:61978567-62032696 GCF_008632895.1 Mastomys coucha
TTATCCTTTATCAGGATTTTATCCCCGATATTTTGGATGTAACTGGAGTAGACGAGTGTGCGTAGCAGCTACCTGTGGCAGATGGGAGACCTGATCCTGGGATCATAAGAGTTGGAGAGCTGGCCCTGCCCCTCACCAGCTGTATCACTCAGGAGAGCAGGCCCTGCCCCTTGCCTGAGCAGCACAGCAGAGCTGACTATGGCGGCCTGGGTGCAGTCCAGCCACCCTGAGGGTACCCTGAGGTCATGAGCATAGGAGCCCTGGCCCTGCCACTCTGCCATGTGGTGATATGGCAAGAGAGAGATGACCTCTCCTCCCAACTTTCCTCTTGTCACCTGCAGCAAGCAGGATAGTTGGCCTCAAGGTCATCAGAACAGAAGAGCTATCTCTGCCCTCATCTGCTACAACACTCACTTTGCTTGGGCAGCACAGTAGAGTTGACCCTGCATATTGGGGTTATAAGTAAGCTGGCCCAAGGGCATTAGTGTGGGAGAGCTGGCCCTGCCTCTTCTGAGTGATGATGTGGATGAGGGGAGGGAGAGACATCTTCCTCTCCCCTTTCCCTCCCAACCCTCTCCCCTCCCTTGTCCTTTGACATCTATGGCAGGCAGGAGAGCTAGCCTCAGGTCATGAGAACAGTAGAACTGGCCAAGGCCCTCATTGACAGCAACACTTGGGAGAGTGGGCCCTGTACCTTGCCTGGGCAATGGAGTATGCTGGCCCTGGTAGCATGAGTTGCTGGTGAGCCAGCCCTAAGGGCATGAGAGTGGGATAGCCAGTAGGCTGATCTGCTCAGATACCTCTCAGGGTCAAATCCAGGACTTTGAGTTGGTCCACCCAATATCTACCCTATCAATGAACTGCTGGAGTGCATGAACGGGCTGGACCTACAGATCCAAAACTGTAGGATCTCCATGACACAGGCCAACAATAGAACATCGGAGAGAAGTCCCCAGTGAGGTTCCAGCATCAATAGAGTAGCAGAAGCCAGAGGCCTGGTACCAGACCAACGAGTCATTGCAATGAACATTTGCAAGCAAAGAAGTGTCGACAAAAGGGTGTACTCTGTGATACACTGACACACTACTGCTTTCACAACAGGATTTGTTTTTCTCTGTGGAGGGGGAGATTGCAAGGGTGGAGGACAGGTGTGAGGGGAGGGGAAGATGAGTGAGGTTGATGAGCACATGATGTAAAAGTCACCAAGAACCAATAAAAAGTAAAAAAAAAAAAAATTAGAAAGGTATTATTTGACTGTGTTTAAATTTAATTCAATGTTCTTACATCAAGGGTTTTTATTTTGATTAAATATGTAAGCCATTAATTTAAAATCAAAGGCAAAACTATAAAAGGGTGTTCACAGAGATATTCTGGCTCTCTTTCTAACCCCTGCACCCCATTCCTAGCCATTCTTACAGGTTCTCAATGAGTAGCTAATTAGTGTATAGTGTAGCCTCCCCTGCTCTGCCATGGCATGGGCTGCTCCTCCTGTCCCTCTCTCCTTCTGCTTCTTTATCAGATCTCTGTGTGTCACCTCTATCTCTCTGTCTCTGTCTCTGTACATGTCTCTCTCTGTCTTTCTCTGTCTCTCTATTTGTATCTGTATCTCTCTGTCTCTGCCTTTCTTTCTCTCTGTTTGTCTCTATCTCTCTGTAGTTCTCTCTGTCTCTCTATTTCTCTCTATCTCTGTGTCTCTGTTTCTCTGTGTCTGTCTGTCTCTATCTCTCTCTGTCTCTGTCTGTCTCTATATATCTGTATGAGTGTATGTGGTCTCTATATACCTGTATGAGTATATGTAGTCTCTATCTCTCTGTATGAGTGCATGTGTGTTGTATTTTTATAAAAGTCTATAACATTTATAACACCTGTAGAGCAGTCTTGGGCACAGGGAAGAGCTGAGAGGAAACTATGGATCTTCTCATTCAAATGCAGCCTTCTTCATTATCCAGTCATTGCTGCTGCATCCGCCCATCCGGCATCCGGCAAAGCTGTACGTTCTATAGGGCTTGCCTTTGGTGTTCTACATTCTGTGGGTTTGACCAAGTGTTTAATACCACACATCCCTCATAATAATGCCAATAACTGAGTATTTCTCGTTGCCTTGGAAACTCTCTGTGTTCTACACATTCACCCCCAAACCCTGTTCTTGGCCAACACTGTTCTTTTAACATCTTCAGTCTTCCCTTCCCAGGCTGAAATGATGATGGGCATTTAGCTGACATGATGCAGGGCAATGTCTTTATAGATCTGCTTCTTTTTAATACACTTCCTGTGTATTACAGAATGGTAGAGATTCTATGCTTTATATAGAAAATGTTTCTTTGGCTCATGGTTCGTTGTGTGTGTCTGTGTGTGTGTGTGTGTGTGTGTGTGTGTGTGCATGCTGGCATCTGCTTAGTTTCTGGTGAAACTTAGATTGTATTAACTCATGGAAGAAAAATAGAAAGGAAAGGGTGGGTACAGAAAAGACCACACAGTGGGAAAAGGAGCAGGCTGTGGTAAGTCTGGCATGGGGACATTGGCACAGAGCCCAGAGCCCAGGACAGGGGGCAGTAGCCTCAACACGGGATAAGAAACGTCTTCTTGTTATCATACTCTCCTTCTCCTTCCTCTTCCTCTTTCCTCTCTCTCCTTGTACATATGAACGTGTGTGTGTGTGTGTGTGTGTGTGTGTGTGTGTGTGTGTAGTGTGCACACATGTGAAGGCTGGGCAATGATATCTGGTGCCTTGATAAAATCCCCACTTTATTCTTTGAGACAGGGTCTCTCCCTGAACCTGGGCTCACCAGTTCAGCTAGAGTGAGTGCCAGAAAGCCCTAGAGATCTTACCAACTCTACTGTCTGGCACATCCATTCCAAATGTGCTTTTTACACAGTTTCTGGGATCTGGGCTTTGGTCCTCACACTTATGTAGCTTCCAGCCTGGGAAACGTTTTAGAAGTACATATTCTGGGGCCTGGTCTAGACTCAGAACCTGTCAGGGAGAGATGAGTGTGAGGGCCTGGCAGCTTCCTAGGGGTTTCTAAGCCAGAGCAGCAATAGTATAGTGTGTAAGAGCAAAGGGACTTCCTGGTTGGCTTCTGAGTGGTTGGGTCACCTTGTCACCTCACCTTTGGTTCCCTTGTCTATCTGACTCTGGGTTCACTCACGCATAGCCTGGGCTAATCGCTGTGCCTGCTTTAGCATTGTCATAAAAACTTAAGTTAGCCACATGCACAGAAGACAATGGAATGGAGGACAGGATGAGCCCTGTAGTGAATGTTTACAGCTGTTTGTCCAACAGAACTAAGCTGTCGGGGGACTTTAGGTGATGGATGTTAATGGTGTTTGGTCCCATCGCAATTGCTCAGCAAATATTTACAATTGCCATCATTAGAGACAACAGCTCTCTAACAAATTGTTGGAACGTCCCAGAGCCGAGCAAGCCTGAGCTGAGCCCACACTACCAGTGATGACAGTGAAGGGGCCAGACTAAGCAGGCAGATGTCACCAAGAGAGACACCCAGGAGCCCTGGGCTGTCCCAGGTAAACAGCACTTCACTAATGCAGAGGAGGGGCATCAGAATGAGGGAGGCAGAAGAGGGATGAGGGTGATGCCCACTGGGTCACAATTGAAAGGGACACACCATTTCCGATGGAGACACTCAAAACATCATTACGTGGGAATTGCCAAGCAAATTCAGTGGCTGGTATTGCTGTGTTAATGTGTTGATAATAATCCTGCACTTAGGCGGGAGACGGTGCTGTTAGCATTCAAGGCCACTTAAATTTTAAAGAGTCACTTTATGGAAAGTTTTAATTATCTCTGGATTGTAACTAACATTCTCTTTAAAACTGTGGCGAGTGTCTGATTAGGTCTGGGTTTCGGAGACGGAATGGGAGCTAGATTTTACACACATCTTTCCTGTCAGGTCCGAAGAGGTTTTGTTTTGTTTCGTTTTGTTTGTTTGTTTGTTTTATGTAGCAGGTACTGGACTCACTAGAGCATTCCAGCATGGATATCTGACCCTTTGTGTAAAGAGTAGGCAAGTGAGTCCTCCAGCAGGAGGACTCTGATCCTGAACCTGAGGCAGCATCATCCCCTGCTTCTCTCCTCCCAGAGTCCCTGAGTTCTGACTGCCCTCGGCAGTAAGAGACCTTCTGAGACAACTGTGTGTTTCTAGTTTCACATGCCTCCTCCTTTCTTCTTAGAGAATCTGACCAGTGTTGCAGATCCAACTTCAGCTTCTGTCTTTTTTGTTTGTTTGTTTGTTTTTTCGAGATAGGGTTTCTCTGTGTTAGCCCTGTCTGTCCTGGAACTCACTCTGTAGACCAGGCTGGCCTCGAACTCCGAAATCCACCTGCCTCTGTCTCCCAAGTGCTGGGATTAAAGCCATCATTGCCCATCTTCTGTCTTTCTTGCAGTGTGAGCACTGTGCGCCAAAGTCTACGGGATTCACGGGGATCTACCTTAGAAAGCTGGCTTTGGTGTGGGCGCTTCATTCTGCAGGCTTGTCAGCCTTCCAGACTCTTGTTTCTTCATGTATAAAATGGGAGAAGGGCATATTTAGCAGTGTCGCTGTGAGGAGGTGAGCTCAGCCAATGGCTGCCATACAGGAAGTGGGTGTGTGGTCATCCTTACTGCCACCCATCATATCTCCTCACTCCGCGTTTCTTTCTCCCTAGTCTCTCCTCACTCAGCGTTTAGTTCTGCTCTCCCTATACTCTCCTTTACTTATTCTGTGGTTCCTTCCTTCAGCCCTGAGATTAAGGATTTAGCTAACTTGGAACTTTCTCCATGTCTCCCACTATTTCTTGCATGATGACAGACAACCCCTGTTGGCATACAGACTTACACCCCACCCTGTCATGCAGGACACTCGATACCTTGTTAATGGTTCAGTCGATACTGCTCATCTCCCAGGCCCAGACTCACAATAAAACCATAGGAAATGCTCCCTTAATATTCTACTTAAACAAAATGGCAAGGAGCCCAAATTGACACACGGGGCTTCTTCCCATGCCGACACCAAAGAAGCAAGCCTAGGTGGATGGTGTGGTTTGTATGGGTTCTGTTGCTGTCTGTCTCTCGAGGGTTAGGAGGCTTGCAGGAATTCAAGAATCTCAGTGAGAACAGTGGATCTCACCCACATTTATGACTGGGCAGGGGAGCCTGGGAAACATGATGGGCTTGGTCACCCATCCTGAGGGGAATGCTGGGCTTTTGCTGACGAAACCGGGATAGGGTTAGAGAAAGACAACTGCTATCGAACCACGCTTCTGGTGCGTGTTAGGAGAAGTTGGCTGGTCTATGTGTGTGTAAGGACTGCCTCTAGGTTTCCTGCCATAGTCAAGTCAGCCACCTCACAGGTCATGTTGGTGACACTGTTCATCTCTTAGCAGGAAAGGAATCCCTTAGGATCTAAAGTTATGGCCTTACAGATTTTGGATTCTGAACATCTATCCTATACCAGGTCCAAAATGGGGAAATGATATAAAGGGTTTTTTTTTTGTTTTTTTTGTTTTGTTTTGTTTTGTTTTTTTATGTCTTTGGAATTAGCCAGATCCAGATCTGAATTAAGCTCTGATGTCTGCCAGCCTATTTACATTTGACAAGTCCTCTGCTCCCATTGTCTTTTGTCTACATAACGGGCAAAAGAAGACCTGTTCTTTAGCTGTAGGATATCTATATCAAGGCACTTGTAGCCTGTCACCTGCTGGAGGACAGTGCTGTCCGATCACGTCCGTTGCTATCTAACATCCTGGTTTAGAAGACCCAGTGAATTGATCAAGGAATGACAAACAAACCCTGAATGACTAAACTCTTTATTTCCTAGCTAATTCAGCCCTGACATCTTTAGCTAGTTTAATCAGTTCTCATTTGCCAGTGGATAAATTGTCTTCATCATAGACTTAACCAAGCAGCTAATATGGTTTTGAGATAGATTGATTAGCAAACCCTAATTGAGGCTAAGTAGTGAGATAAATTCCAAAGTCCGCAAAGGCTAACCAGTCGGCCAGAGAGACCAGTGGTAAAACTCAGTTGCCAAATGTGTCTACTACTGCAACAAATACTCATGCTCCTACTCTGTGCATGGCGGGGTTAGAGATACAGTCTTTGTTGAAGTTGAGCACCAGCCCAGCAGTGACCACCAGGATAGAAGAGTAGTAAGAAGTTTGTCTACTCGGGAGTATGAGCTGAGGCATGAAATTTAAGGTAAGGCAGGGATGGTGGCATCAAAGTGGGAGCCAAAGACAGCGCACTCAGGCCAGGCAGTCAGCTGGACCTAAACCAAGCGATCCGGAGCCATTACCTACTGACAAAGGCAGGTATGGAGCATGGAGGCTCAGACCAGCTCTGATCTGCCATGTGTGATGTCCATGTCTTGGTTGAAAGGGTTGTGTTGCCCTGTTTCAGTTCTGATGGCGTTTGCTTTCCATGTGTTAGATTTTCATCTCTGTAGGTAGATTCTCACCTACCTGAGTGAAAAAAAAATGTACTGGGGAATGTTTTACTTTTGAAAATGCTTTCATCAGCCTCAGCCAGCTGGGGTGGAGAGGAGTGCTTGTATTGTGGTGTGTGTGTGTGTGTGTGTGTGAAAGAGACAGAGACAGAGACAGAGACAGAGACAGAGAGACAGAGAGAGACAGAGAGAAACAGAAAGATAGAGAGACAGAGACAGAGACAGAGACAGAGACAGGATGAAAATGTACACTGTCATCTTTTTGCCCACTTTATGCCATTGGTCCGCAGTTGATGGCTTGGTACTGGTACCTCATGGACAGCCCCACAGCTGTGCTTCACCAGTCTAGACCTCTGGCAACCCAAGCAAGTTGTCAATCAAGGCTACCCTTTGCAAGTCATGCTTTTGTAGATGTTCAGGCCAAGCACTTGTCCCTAAACCACAACACTGTGTCAGCTAGGGGAGCTTCTTTCACCTGCCTCCTGCTCCACATCAAAGTTCTGCCTCAGGGGTCTGCTTGAGGGGAAGCCGTACTGTGAGACAGCAAGGCCTCCTGTCTTCTATTTTGGAAAATGAGGTCCCAGAAAAGCTCTTGGTTTAGGGAAATCTCCAAAGGCATCATGGTGGGAACAATCAAAACACTATCCAGAATTCTGTTTCAGCACCCAACTGACTTCTGAATACACCTTACATTTTAAAAACATTTGATTTGGGAAGGCTGGTGGTCAGAAATGACTCTATGAAGTTAAAGGCACGTTGGGAACCAATGGGATCTTGTGAGCGAGCAGAGTGGACATGGCCTGGAGCTCTCACTTCTTGGTCTCTCTCTGAGATTCTGCTTTCTTATGGGAAGAAAAAAAAAGGTAATTTTACCTTGTTCTAGGATATTTGAACCTGTTTCTAGTTGTGGTGTGGCTCAGCCCTTAGCACACAACTTTAATCCCTCTGGCTGAAATATGATATCCCTTCATATACACCTTTAATCCCAAACAATGAAGGTAAAGTTAGTTTGTAGAAGGAAGCAGAGATGTTTGAAAATGATGTCTAATTGAGTGGCAGACAAAGTGATGAATCAGAGAAAAGTCTGACAGAAAAGGATCTGCCCAAGCCTCAGGAAAAGAGAGGGGAGAGGTAAGCTACTTAATGGAGAGTCGGACAGCACAGGAGGAGAGACTACAGTACAGGAACACAGCAGAGTGCATGGAGACCATACCGTAGAGTTGAGAGGGAGAGTAAAGCAGCCTAGAGAGGGAGAAGGAGGCAGTGTTACTGGGAGAGTTTTACAGAGACAGACTGAGGAAAGAACAAGCTAGACACAGGTGAAGACAGAGTGAGCAAGAGACTGAGAAACCCGCAGATGAGAGTAAAAAGGATCCAGAAGACTAGAAGAGATCACTAGAGCTTGCTTGGGGCCAAACGGAGCAATTCAAAGGCTGAGAGAGAAGCCACATTGAATCAATCAGCTTGGAGGAAAGTTTGAACAGAACAGCTAAGCTGAACCAACCAGCCAGAGTTCAGGCAGAACAAGAAAGGGTGAGCTTATTTAGCAGCAAGTCTCAGAAGCTAAAAACCTTCTAGGCCTTGATAAGATTGTATAGAAGCTAGAAGCTTCCAGGACTAGGCCTGGGTTAGCAGACAGAGGCAGTAAGCCTCCCAGAGAGCAATACAACAGGAGAATAAAGTTACCTTACATTACCTCTTCAGCCCCAATTTAAAAATTTCACCTGTGGAACATAGTAGATTATTTTCCCAACTAATCATGTTTGTATGTGGACCAGACTGAAGGTCTAGGAGACTGCTAATGTCTTCCTTATCTGGCTTTACCTCTGAGAGTCACACTATGCTCAGAGAGGCTACCAAGGAGGCCCATGTACACACACACACACACACGCACACACACACACATACACTCTCACACACACACACTGAAGCAGGATAGAAAAAACAGGGAAATTTTGGGGGACATGGAAGGAGAAAGAATCCCCTCTCTCAAGAATTATTAGGAACTTCAATACAACTAATAAAATAGAAATTGGCTATAGTCACGTAATCCCAAGAGGCGAGGCAGAGTTCAAGAGTTCAAGGTCATCCTTGGCGATGTTGTGAATTTGAGGGCCATCTGGACTACATGAGTAAGAAAAGAATAAACAATAAAGCAAACCAAAATACACGTGAAATAAGAGGTTTCCTACGGTGGGTGGAGTGTTGTCTTCCCAGTGACATCTGGGGTAGGGAAGTTAGAAACTGGTGCTTGCCCAAAGCTCGAACAGTCCTCACCTCTCCTTTAACTGTGTCAGCATGCCTACGTCTGAACAAGCAATGCGCCTCAAGAAGCCATTTTACAATCTCAGTAACAAAAGAAAACTAAGGCAAGAGGAATAAGCAATCCAGCTACTCTAGTCTCACTTAATTCTAAAGCTTTGCTCAATCTTTACACTCTGTCGGAAGCTACATGCCTTAAACAAAGTAACTTAGAAAGCCACAAAGTCACAAAGAGCCACTGTGAGCCAAAGTGTGTCTCTTTCAAACACTCCACACTCAAGAGTTTTGGTGTATACTGCCCTTTTCCTTAATGTCTTCCATTTTTTTTCTCTAAATGTTTGATAAATTCACGAACTTTGCTTCATTCTGTGTAGTCCTGAAATTCTTTTTTGTAGTGTAGCCAAAGGCCTGGCTTTAAGGACATCACAGATGTCCCATGTGGGCCATGGAACCTTCAATGCTACCTATCAAATGCTGTGATGTGGGGGCAAGTTTGATCTTTCTTTTTAAAAAACAAAACAAAACAAACTTTTTATTGATTCTTTGTGAATTTCCCATCGTGCACCCCAGTCCCACTCATTTCTGCATCCTTTTATATCTACCCTCTGCCCTTTCAACTTCCCCCACAAAGATGAGAAACAGTGAGAATAAAAACAACAACAATCACAACAACAATGTAGCCGTGGAAGCTGTGGTGTGCCACACACCCTTTTGCCCGTACATCTTCGCTTGCAAATAAATGTTCATTGCAACGAGTCACTGATCTGGTTCCAGGCCTCTGGCTTCTGCTTCACTAATCAATCCTGTATCCTCACCAGGACTCCTCTCAGGGATCCCTGTGTACTAGAGATCCATGACAAGCTTTGGATCTGCACGACTGTGCCTTCCCCTCACCTGGCAGTTGATAGTTGGGGTAGGTATTGTGTTGGGCCAACTCTAAGCCCTGAATTTGGGCCTGGGTGGAGGCTGAATTGTTTGGTCCACCAGCAATCCCAAGCTGGCCCCTCCACTCACAGGCTGTAGCACTCGGGAGAGCAGTTTCTACATTTTGACTGTGCATCATGGTAAAGCATGTTTCATCTTTAGGGTATCTGACCTAGATGGTATACCTCACAACGGCCATTCAGAATTCTCCTGTGCACTCTGACCCAGTGTGTGGACAAGCCTTCTGCAGAGGCTTCTTTTTTTCCCCCTTATTTAAGTAAGCTCAGGACTGTTCTTACCAGCTGCTGAAGAGCACTCCGATAATGGCGGTTCTCCAAACAGCCACTTCTGAACTAAACTCTCAGAATGAATGTATTTTTAGAAGGGGTATATTCAGAAGCAGGTTTTTGACATTTTTAAATATTAGGCTTTAGAACATTTCTTTCCTTACCAAATGAACAATGGCGGGATGTATCCTTAACTTCAAGAAGACTCATTAAACATTTCCATCTCGATACACAATTAGCGAGAGTCAAAGTGGCCATGATTAGTCAAGCCTCACAATTAAAATCCTGTTTGATGAACTTTTGAAATAAAATGCCATTATCCTCCAGAACCTCAATCATCTCTGATAAGGAAGCTCTCAATTAATTCTTTTGTTCTTCACACACAAAAAAAGATTCATCACACTGGCTCAGAATTCTCTTACAATCATCTGTGAGAGGCAAATCATATAAACCACTTGTGGCTTCTAAAAGGAACAAGGAATTGATCTGGGCATATGTCTTATGGACAAATAATAGTTTCTTTACAATAACTGTTCCTGCTAATTATTTTTCTTGAATTGCTCATGTTTGCAATAAATTATTATCTTTGTGCTTGTTGGTAGTTCCAGGCAATTATTCTTAAAATAACGGGGGTTAGTCTAAGTGACCTTACGCTGGTTAGGCTTTCAGATGCACTTCACATTAAGTGGATGATAGCTGTGATCTGATGCTTACCCTTCAATATGTTCTTCCTCTTCTCCTCTTCCTCCTACCTCCCTCCTCTTTGTCTTCCTCCACTTCTTTCTCCTTTCCTCTTGTGACGGTTTGTATATACTTAGCCCAGGGAGTGGCACTATTAGGAAGTGCGGCCTTGATGGAGTAGGTGTGTCACTGTGGGTGTGGGCTTTAAGACCCTCATCCTAGCTGCCTGGAAGTCAGTCTTCTCCTAGCAGCCTTCAGATGAAGATGTGGAGCTCTCAGCTCCTCCTGCATCATACCTTACCATGTTCCTGCCTTGATGATGATGGACTGAAACACTGAACCAGTAAGCCAGCCCCAATTAAATGTTGTCCTTGTAAGAGTTGGGTAAAACCCTACGACACCCCTCCTTCCTCCTTCTATCTTCTTACTTAGACCTTCTGAGCATCATCGGTATTACATTTCGTAACTATTAAGTCCTTAGGTTTGCATGGAAGACTGTCTAAAGATTCCACTACTTTGATTCAGGAGACTTGGCTTGCTCTATTGTAGAAGCCAAGGGTTCTTGTGTTGGATGCATCTTCAAAGAGGCTTGTTATACCTGAATATGCAGGCCCATGCCTTTAATCCCAACACAGCACAGGGAGGCAGAGGTGGGTAGATTCATGAGTTCAAGGTTGGTCTGGTCTATATAAAGAGTTCTGAGCCTGCCAGGGATGCCCAAAAGGGCACTGTCTCACACAAACAAACAAAATCCTAGCTCCTAGGCTTTCCATCCGGATGGGCAGGTCTTCACTTTAGTTACTGTGTCTACTGTGAGCCGCTTCCCCTCCAAGCACCATGAAGTTCTGTGGTCTGTGAGGCAGAAACCTTTACCAACTTCTGCCTCGCTACACTAATGCATACAGCAACCATGGCAGCTTTCCTTCCATGGATTCTCTTAAGGTGTGATGTGAGAAGCACCTAGAAATAATGAAGCACCATGTTCGATTGGTTAGAGTCTACAGGTCTAGAGCAACCCTCAGGAAAATGAGCTGGGATCTAATGCTGCTTAGGTCTTACTCCAAGATGCCCCTGCATCCAACAGAGCTGGAAGCATCCATTGTGCTAGACTCTGCAGTGTAATTGTGAATAAACATCTGTTGACGGACAGTGAGCAAGCAATACCAGGTTATGGGATGGTTGAGAGACGTGGTGGTGTTTGATCTCAGGGATGGACACACAGAACATTGGGGCATTAAGAGAGGGCTGGGAAGGCACATGGAGGGTCTGTCAAGGGGGCTCATGCATGTAGGCACACGTGCACAGCACAACTACAAGATAGTGGTTGCCAAGCCTGTGGAGATGGCAAGTTTACAGTCTATACAGGAGGTAAAGGAGAGCCACTGCGGGGTGTTACAGAGGCAGCGGTGCCATTATTGGATGTGAATTTTAAAAAGTGTGCTCTCACAGTGGTGTGCACTCTGGGATGAGGAAGGTCAGAGGAAGACCCATAAATGTGCTGCAAATATAACCAAGGATTAAGAATGAGCCACAACCCAACCACATCTGCCTTTCCTTGTTCCCTGCAATGGGAAAAAAAAAAAAACTGCTTTGAAATCCAAGTTAACAATTCAAGGGTGTTTTCAGCTCTTTGGAGTAAAAACATGATCTACTTTAGATGAGAAAAATGTTGTTTGCTATGGTTAAAACGTGCTCAATTGGTAGTTCTCTGGGAGAAACTACTGGGTCTGCTAAAAATTTAAATACCCACAAGTAAAAAAAAAACAAAAACGGCTAATAAGAAATGTGTCATTGAAATGAAACAGAAAACAGAGAAGCCCCGTTTCTCGTTCCTTTTATCTTTTCAAAAGTGCGGCTCTGTGGCAATTTACCAGCATTTTCATTCATCCTTCCCGTCATTAGCATTTGGGGGAAAGCCTGAAACTGTCACTGAGAGACAAGCACCATGTACAAACTAGAAATGCAGTTAAGGAAAATGAGAAAGGAAAACTCTTAAAGCTAAGGATTGAGTGTTTCATTAAACCTAAAGATGATGCTTTAAAAAAAAAATCCTGTCTAATGTTAAAAATTGTAGGCTGCCAAATGTTATCATTAAGCCTTCTTGGCGTGCTCTGAAGTGTAAAACCAATTATCCAGACAGCCTCCTGCTCAAAACATTGAGGCCACTGACGGGCAGGTGGAGCCTGAGGTGGCTGGGGTGCAAGCATGGGCTGAGGTGGGTAGAAACTCATCAGCTGCTCATTCCTTGGCTCTCCCACGTTCATCCAGTCTAGAGAGTACATGGCAAGCATGACAAAAGGCATCAGAACCGGGTGCCAAGATGTGAAGACAACGGCCAGGCCCACAGCAGGCTTGGCCATGGTCTGGTGGGAATTCTACAGCATGTTTAAAAAAAAAAAAAAAAACAGAGAAATTAGGAGAATTGGGTCAGGACCATGTGGCTCTGTTGGTGGAGCACGTGCCTAGTGTGTTCAGGGGTCCTGGCTTCAGTCCTTAGCATCACAAAAGCAGGAGCCAGGGACAGACTGTGTCCCAGTAGAAAGTGAGCTAGCTAGAGGAACAGAGAAGAGGATATCAATTAAGGCCGACTGGGTTGGGCATTGTGGGACTCTCTTCACGTTTCACCTAAGGGGTAGAATTCATGTAGATGGGAATATCACCGCTCATACTGTAGCTAAGGGAAGCAGGCAGTCTCAGTGGCTTGCTGCTCTAGGACACTGTGGTTGCATCACCACTCTCCATTCCCCCTTAGCTCCCTAGAACTGAGCTTTCTGGGGGAAACAGAGACCACGAGGGCTTTCTAGGCCTTGACAACTTTACCAACTCAAGGAGCTGCATCCCGTGTGGCTTTACGTTTGAGAACCCCATAGGTACTCATCCAGTAGAACTCAGAGCTGAGGAGGGTGGGTAGAGAGTCTGAGGTGCTATCTGGATGGGGAGTTCAGACAATGACATGTGTCCAAATTGACACGACAGCATGCTAAGGAAACCCAGAGGAAAGAGCATGTGCCCGGCCTTTGACAGTAGGGCAGGAGCCAGGGAAGTTGGAAGTTCCAGGATGGTAAGGGTGGGGGGAGTGAAATCAAATGGAAGGCGGGTGGGGAGGAGGGAAGGTAAAATCATGTCCTTATTCCAGGGAAGGTGTGTGAGCAGAGCCTGTTTGTGGTGTGGAAACAGAAAGAACACCTGACGTGAGGTTGTCAGCTGTGATGACCCGCACTGCAGTGACTGAGGAGATGCGGATTATAGAAACTGTAGGTGGAGGCTGGGGAGACAGCTCAGCAGTCAAGAGAGCATAGTATTCCTGCAGAGGACTTGAGTTTAGATCTCAGCACCCACACTGGGAGACTCACAACTACCTGTAATTCTAGCCATCTGAGAATCTCTTCTGGTCACCTACCTGTACCCAATATACTCATAGACATAGACACAGAAAGACAGAGAGATAAACACACACACACACACACACACACACACACATGCACACACATGAGCACATGCACAGGAATTAAAAAATTAAATGATGAAAAAACAAGCCATGGATGCTGGAGAAGGAAGGGCTAAGCTGCTCTCACGGTGGATATTCACAGCAGGCATGGTTTTTGTGTGTTTGCTTGCTTGCTTGCTTGCTTTTTACTTATTCACATCATATCCTGCTCACTGCCCCCCTCCTGGCTATCCCTTCCCACAGTTTTCCACCATCCCCCACCCTCTTCTCCCCTGAGTGGGTGGGCCACCCTCTGGGCATCCCCGCACCATGGCACATCATTTGGGGGGGGGGGCTAGGTGCATCCTCTCCCACTGAGGCCAGACAAGGCAGCCCAGGTAGAAGAGCATATCCCACAGACAGGCGCCAGCACTGAGGGCAGCCCCTGCTCCAGTTCTTTGGAACCCACATGAAGACCAAGCTGCACATCTGCTATATCTGTGATATATATATATATATATATATATATATATATATATATATATATATGTATATATATATATATATATATATATATAGCACAGGGAGGCTTAGATCCAGCCTGCTACGCATGTTCTTCGGTTGGTGCTTCAGTCTCCGAGAACTCTGAAGGTCCAGGTTCGTTGACTCTGTTGGTCTTAGTGGAGTTCCTATTCTCTCAGGGGCCACATTCCTTCCTCTTCTTCTTCCATTAGAGTCCCCAAGCTCCATCCACTGTGCGGCTATGCATCTCTGCATCTGTCTGAGTCAGCTGCTGGGTGGAGCCTCCTCAGAGGACAGCCATGTTGGGCTCCAGCAGACATGTTCTTAATTTTGATAAATGCTGTTCTATATCTCTCGGTAAACCAACTTGATACCCATGGTTAATACTAGAACATGAAATGCTTCGCATGGGCCCCGGTATTAGCTGTTTGCTCCCCAGCTTGTGGCACTGGGTTAGAGTGTTTGGCCATTGGCACTAGAGAAGGAGGACTGAGCGTCCCAGTGTTCACTTGATGCCTTCACCCTGGATATACACTCAGTGGGTTTTTTCCCCACTTATTCATTTTACATCCCATTCCCTGCCCCCTCCCAGGCACCCTTCCCACGGTCCTTCCCTCCATCCCTCATCCGCAAGTAGGTCCTTGCGAGAGCTTCTTGGGGATGTTTGCCAGTGGCTCTTCCTGCAGCCCCCTACTTGCTGTCTGCTCTGGGCTGGAGAACCTCTCCTGTCATGGACCTGCTTTTATGGTATCCTGCCTCACAGCAGGCCCCCGACTAGAGAGCTAAGAGACTGTAGCTGATTCAAAAGCTAGGAGCCCAAACAAATACCTCTTCTTCTAATGTGTTGGTCAGGCACTTGGTCACAACACTGGTGAAAACTAGAGACTTAGACTATCTTAAACTGTCGCTGTAGGAAGGCTGATGTAAAGGAAGGGCATAGAGAAAGCTAGAACACACCATTTATTCTCCACCTGCATCATAGGTTTGTAGCATCCCCTCTGTTACCCAATGAACATACCATCAAACACCCAATGTCAGAAGCTCCATTCTCTTTTTTTTTCTTTTTCCTTTTGTCTTAGTCAGGGTTTCTATTCCTGCACAAACATCATGACCAAAAAGAAAGTTGGGGAGGAAAGGGTTTATTCAGCTTACACTTCCACATTGCTGTTGATCACCTAAGGAAGTCAGGACTGGAACTCAAGCAGGTCAGGAAGCAGGAGCTGACACAGAGGTCATGGAGAGATGTTTCTTATTGGCTTGCTTCCCCTGGCTTGCTCAGCCTGCTCTCTTATATAACTCAAGACTTCCAGCCCAGGGATGGCACCGCCTACAAAGGGTCCTACCCCCTTGATCACTAATTGAGAAAATGCCCCACAGCTGGATCTCATGAAGGCACTTCCCCAACTGAAGCTCCTTTCTCTGTGATAACTCCAGCCTATGTCAAGTTGACACACAAAATCAGCCAGTACACCTTTTGAAGACATATTAATATAATTTTGTGTGTATGAGTGTCTTGCCTGCACGTGTGTCTGTGTACTGTGTGCATACAGTGCTCACAGAAGTTAGAATGGCATGTTAGACCCCTGGAACTGGAGTGATGAATGGTTGTGGGCTGCCTTGCAGTTGCTGAGAGCCAATACAGATCTCACACAGCAGTGAGAAGGGCTCTTAACTGCTGAGCCAGCTCTCCAGTCCCCAGAGAGGTCTGCTCTGTCTGCACATGGATGGCTGAAAAGGGGGTTAGTAAAGAGAGGAAGAAAGCCAACCTAAGGGTAGGATATGGGATTCCCAGACTGTGGCGCATTCTGTGAATTGGGCTGGATCATATTGGAGACATAGGAATAGACTAGTTAGTGAAAAGTGAATTAGCGAGGTCTCCCTCCTGTCGTTTACCTTCTTTATAAGTAAACTCGCGGAGGAAGGTTGTCTTTGTGTAGATCCTGCTGTTGTAACACAACCCCCACAAGTGTAATTTTTGGGAAAAGAGATGTGGTTTTGCTCACCTTTCTGGAGGCTGTGGCATCCAAGAATATGACGCTGACATCTATGGGCATATGGTGAGGGTTCTTCTAACAACTCAAAGTAAAACGCAGAAGGGCAAGCAGGGTCTGCGGAAGAGAGAACACAAGTGCTTTATAGGAATCCAGTGGTTCATGCAATCCTGAGAAAAGGAACTCATACAGATGTCAGTCCGCTCCGCTCCTGTGATACAGGTGTCTCCTACCTGGCCCGCCCTAACACTGCAATGCGGACAGTAAGCTTCTGGATGAGTCATGATGAATAAAATCTTAGTAAGGGAAATGCTACACCTACATTGACTGTTTGTCTCAATGCCATTGGCAGATGACTAAATCCAGTTAATTTTAAAGGGCTCAGCACTGCCTGTAATGGTGGTGACTCAGTTCAAGTGTCTTTAGGAGGGTTCAAATATGGGCCAATCTATTGATATAAAAATGTGGTGATACACAGGATTTGAACACATGAAACACACTCACTAGAAGCATGTACATGGCTTCTATGTCCTGCAATGATGTCCTATGAGAGACTTCAAGGAAGCAAGGCTTGGTTTCAGTCCTTCACCTCAGTTCTGGAGTGGAGACTAACCTGGCTATAGGTGGCTTTCTATAGAGAAACTCTTCTATTTTCTAATAATACCAGTGAGTATTAGTTATCACTTAGGGGCAGGCTGATCAAGACACCTTTCTAAGATGCCACTGTTCTTCACAGTATTATCCCAGGGTTACTGCCATCTGTTCTGTTCTGGCTAATTTTACATCTCCAAAACAAGAAGAGTCTGACTCTAGGAGACTAGGAGTTACTCTCTGGAAAATCTTCTTTAGGTACTGCCTCAGGTGACTGTGTCCCACACATAGTATGCAAAATTCTGCTCAACAGAAATGGTAACTGATGGCTGTGAAAAAGAGAATTAATAATAATAATAATAATAATAATAATAATAATGATAGTAATAATACCTCTCCTCTTCTTGAGTGGATTCATGAATACTTTCCCTCAAGATTATGCACCCTGTACCCAAGGCACCATGCAAAAGAAACCACTAGTACTGGTCAACACATCGAATCATGCCCACCGTCCCTCCCCTTGATCATTGTGCTACTATTTTTCCTGGTGCTGAAATCAGCCATGGCTCAGAGCAAAGCTAGAAATGTTTCAAGAGAGGAGAAAGGAATAAAAAATAAGCGCTTGTGAGGAAGGGGTGGGAATTAGCAATTAGGGAGTGGGAAGGATTAATTAATGTTTTCCAGTTTAACATAATCACATTTCCCCGCCACTGTGGGCTTCGAAGTCAAAATGTAAGTGAAGAAAATATAATCAAATCAGTTTCTTTGAAATGTACTTTATACAGGATTAGTGCGAGTTCCTTGATTCACCTCTTTGTTGAAAAAGATCTATGGATTTAGTAATTATTTTGGTACAACCATTAAACACTTTTAAACTTAATTCTCCACAGAATATCAAAGCAATTTCCAGATGAGCCTGAAAGTTTATACATAAATACTTACATTATAAAGGTACATAAGAGAAGCATAACGGATGTAAGCTTACTTTAGAAGCAAGTGTGACAAACCCACAGAAGAGGCGGGGAGGAAGCCACAGACCTGACCACATGAAGTTCTCTCTGTTTTTAATTTTAGGTAGTCAAGACTCTCCTAACCCCTCAATCTCCCCTAACCCTAACTCTAACACTCTAATCATAACCCTAAACCCTAGCCCTAACCCTAACATTTAATTAAGTGTTTAAGTTAACTAATTTAAGAAACATAATTAACACTTTCTTAAATTATGTCTTAAACTTGCTCTCTGAAACTTTCATACACGTCATGATAATATTCTCTCTCTACTTCTTCCAACTTCCCTCTGGGAACCCATAACATATCTCCCTCCTGGCTGTTAAGTACCTTTAGCCTATTTTTTCATCCTATTGAATTCTCTTGGAGCTTTCCGGACACACACTGACGTGGGGTTATCTGCTGGGACATGTGTAACCTAACAGTCCCTTTCAAACAAAAGTGACTCCCACCTACAGCAGTCATCAACCGGCTCTGTATTAACAATTGCCCATTG
This sequence comes from Mastomys coucha, assembly GCF_008632895.1. Classification (NCBI taxonomy): domain Eukaryota; kingdom Metazoa; phylum Chordata; class Mammalia; order Rodentia; family Muridae; genus Mastomys; species Mastomys coucha. The sequence continues at coordinate 61,997,200 of NW_022196913.1, forward strand.
CAAATAAAGGCTTCTCTGACCAAGAGAGCAGCACAAACTCACAGATAAAAACAGGTCTTCACCAAGGGTCTAGTGATACCACAGTTTAGGAAAGTAAGAGCAGGTTCTGAGGACCCATGACCTTGCTTTGTGGGTTTTGACTGTCTACAGCCCCAGGAATGAAACCCCCTTCACTTCTGCAGAAAGTTAGAACATGAAATGCTTGCTTTTCATTAGATACTGTTTCGCTATGGTAGACCATAAAACAAACTAAAGGTCCAAGATAAGAATGAGTTACATCGTGTCACAACTAGAAAACGCAATTCAATTACTTGACGTTGAAACAGATTATACAGAATATCTTCAAAACATAAAGATGTAGATGGTATAGTGAGTGTGAGAAAATGTGCTATGAGCCTGGAACGATGGATCAGCAGCGAAGAGCACTGCCTGCTCTTCTAGAGGACCAGGGTTGTTTCCCAGCACCCACGTGGTGAGTCATAACTGTTTGCAGCTCCCGTCCCACCAGTTCTGACACTGTCTTCTGGTCTCTGTGGGTACTGTATGACATGGTATGCAGATGTACATGCAGACAGAACAATGATACACACCAAATAAAAATAAATAAATCTTTAAAGAAATAAAATAGGGTATAAGAGAATGTTTAAAATCATTTTGTTTAGAAATAGGTATCTGTATATTTATACGCGTGTGTATACTGTACACACATCAAAGCATAAATAGCATGACTGCAGTTATGCCAGGGCGGGTAAGGTTGGACACCATATGGACTCCCTTCTTCTGTGGTCTTTCTTACTTTTAACACATTTCACGTGCAGGGTTCCATACTGAAGGCCTTTACGGGGCAGAACAGCATCAGTTAATCATTGTTTATTTTTATCACAAGTTGAAAATAGAAAAGCCAATCGTACGATATTCAGTGGTGTGCTGACTCAGATATAAATTGTTTCCTCCACGGGGCTGGAGAGATGGCTCAGCAGTTAAGAGCCCCGGCTACTCTTGTAGAGGACATGGTTTAGTTCCCAACACCCACATGGCTCTGCACAGTCTTGGCAACTCCAGTTCCAAGGTACCCCGCACCCTCTTCTGATCTGTGCTGTCCCAGTTTGCTTGTGGTCCATATACATACATGCACGAAGACACCCAAACAGATAAATAAGTAACTCTAACAACAAGGTTTCCTACAGTCTCATGCGTGGAACACTGGTCCCTAGATGGAGTCACTGTTTCAGAAGGCAGTGGAATCTTCACGAAGCGAGACATCCCTGGAGGATGTAGTTCTGAGGACAGGACTTGGGAGCCTGGACTTGTCTCTGGCTCTCTTCCCTTTTCTGTGCTTCCCGGATGCCACGTGGTGTGATTTCTGACACAGCACTGATGTATTGCTTCACACAGTCCTCTAACACAAAATAAACCTTTATTCTTTTTAGCATGTTTAGTCTAGTCTGGTATTGTATGATAGCAAAAAAAATATCAATTAAAGAAGACCCAAGAAAAGCAACAAAATATCAACTAAAGTAGACCCAAGAAAAACAGGCTTTTTTTTCCCCCTTGACCAACAGATAATAAAAATTGAGGTGTGCGGTTGTTGCGCTCTATTTGGCCCTGGTTTGGGTCTTGAGGACAAACCTGAGCCTGGCTCGAGTTTTGTAAACTATCTCAGTCACTTCCGGACTGGAGTGACTTAGCACAACCTGCTTAAGCCTACCTTTGCCTAGCTCCTGCTGACATAGAGTAACTTTGTTGGCTCCAGTCAGTCACCCCATACTCTTCATCAACTTTCCCCTCCCCCTATGTCATCTCACCTCAGCAGAAAACTCCACCTCCTCTCTCAGCCCTCTGGCGGTGGTGGTGCACGCCTTTAATCCCAGCACTTGGGAGGCAGAGGCAGGCAGATTTATGAGTTCAAGGCCAGCCTGGTCTACAGAGTGAGTTCCAGGACAGCCAGGGCTATTCAGAGAAACCCTGTCTCGAAAAACAAAACAAAACGAAACAAAACAAAAAAAAAAAACACCAAAAAACGAGTTCCTGCTTTGACAGACTGTCCGCTCGGGGTGGTTATTCTCCAGAGGCAGGAGATCCCAGCTGCAACACTCACACTCACCATCCCGCTCAGCCCCGAGAGAGGCTGGGCTGGACTGAGTTCTCTCCCTCTTGCCTGGTTCTGCCAAGCAGGGAGCTTGCCCAGCATGTGGTGGCTTGACTGGCCTTAATTCCCAGAGGCTCACATATTTGAGTGATTGGTCATTAGAGAGTAACACTATTTGTCAGGGATTAGGAGGTGTGGGCTTGTTGGAGTAAGTGTGTCACTGGAGGTGGGCCTTGAGATTTGGAATGCTCAAGCCAGGCCCAGTGTCTCTCTCTTCCTGTTGCCTGTGGATCTGGATGCAGAACCCTCAGCTACCTCTCCAGCACCATGTCTGCCTGCATGCTGCCATGATGCCAACGGACTAAACCTCTGGAACTATAAGCCTGCCCTGATGAAATTCTTTCCTTTATGAGAGTTGCCATGGTCTCGGTATCACCTCACAGCAGTAGGACACTAAGACAAGGTACATCCCACAGATAGGCTGCTAGGTCTATGTGGTTTCACAATGAGCGACACAGAGGAGGCTCTCAGATACCACACTGTTTGGGCATTTTTCCACGTGCCCCTCCGTTTGAGTGTTTTGGGTCTGTGAGTAGAATTAAAGTGCCGTGAGCTTGGGTAGAAGAAAACTGCTTTTTAATGTCTATCTCTAAATTAGACTTTTCTTTAGTTATAAATACATATACCAACCCTTCACTAGGTAACACCTGTCACTTTGTCACCAGTAAAAGGCCCATATATCTATACAAATTCTTTTTGTATTACTATCTGTGTTTGTCATTACTGTGGAACTATAGTAGTTATTAGATTTCCCTCAAGTCTAATGGTCAAATTCAATAATAAAGAATGTATATACTGGGGGCTGGAGAGATGGCTCAGCAGTTAAGAGCACTAACTGCTATTCTGAAAGTCCTGAGTTCAAATCCCAGCAATCACATGGTGGATCACAACCACCTGTAATGAGATCTGACACCCTCTTCTGGTGCTTCTGAAGACAGCTACAGTGCATTTACATATAAGAATGTATATACTTATATCCCTTTTGTTCATTTGTTTTGAGATAGGTTCTCCCTACATAGGCCAAGCTGGCCTTGAACCCATAATAATCCTCTCCCTTCAGCCTCCCAAGTGCTGGGATAGCACCCAATGCATAAGATATTAAAAATAAACTGTTTTTTAACTTCTCAGTAACACTGTTATGTTTGAAACCCTATGCGTTTTGTGGTATGTGTGTGTAAATAGAATTCCAGGGACAGGTCCACAGACTTCAACAGATTGTCAGGAGATCCACATGACAGAACAGGGTAGTCAGAGGTGTTGGCATGCCCCTGCTAGCCCAGCACCAAGTAAGCTTAGTGAGAAGGAAGGCAAGCTCAAGGCCAACGTGGGCTTCACAATGGGACCTGTCCCTGTACCCACCTCAAACGAAACAGGACCAAAACAACAGCTGTAACAACCTCAAGATCTCCAAACCTGCCAATTCTGCGTAATGATCCAGCTTCTGTCCTGTAAAATCGTGTGGGCACGGAGGCTGAAGAGCAGGTTACCGAGCTGGTTAGGAGGGCGTGCCGTGGCAGCTGCACATCACTTTGATGTGCACCTTTATTTTATATTTTATTTTATTTTATTATTTTCTCTCCTTTCCCTGCCTGCCTCTCAAGAGGCCAACTGCTTTCTCTCCCTACAAGCCAGCTAAGAAATGCATTGGTATTTCTTGAACAGACATCTAACACTGTTCAGCTGGACGGTTTTCCTACTGATGCGTGTGTAAATGGGTTGTGTTTTCAGACATCTGCTGAGCATGTAGCAGGAACAAGGCCCGTGCTGTGGGCTTTGGAGACACAGGCTCTTAGTCCTTGGTCCTAGATTAAACCATCACCCTCCAGGAAGGAGAAGATGGTCCGTGAACCAACACTTGAGAGCTTCACTTGGAGGCGTGTTGTATACTGATTTCTGGCATGGTCACACCTGTGTTTATTCTTTTTTGCCCGTGTGTGTGTGTGTGTGTGTGTGTGTGTGTGTGTGTGTGTGTGTATGTGTGTGTTATGAGCATTTGCATGCTTGCTTGAATGTGTGTGGTGCACATGCGTGCTCGCTGGTATGGAGGTCTGAGGTGGGCTTCATGCATCTTCTTCCAATATTCTCTACCTTGTATTTTGAAGTGGAGTCTCTCACTGAACCTGGGGCTGCCCCTTTCAGCTCGGCTGGCTTCTTCCAGGGAGTCCAATCTGCCTCCCACTCACTGGGTCAATGAGCAGGGTGCCGTGGGTTCTGGGGAATCATAACTCCAGTCCTCATGTTTGCGAAGACATCGCCTTTATCCACGAAGCTGTCTCCCAGCCCTGTGTTTATTCTTTATGGGACCTTTGCTTGTTTCAGTGTTCCTAATAAGCCGCTTTGTCTAGTCTCTGAGATTTTCTGTTTACTCATCGTTGGTTTCTCATACCTGCTGCCAGCATGTAATGGGTAGTCTCAAAGCTGCTGTCTTGTGATTTCTATTGCTGTGAAGAGACACCATGACCACAGCCATTCTTATAAAGGGAAACATTTAGCTGGGGCTGGCTCACACTTCCAGAGGTTTAGTTCATTATGGCAGGAAGCATGGCAGCATACAGGCAGATATGATGCTGGAATAGAAGCTGAGAATACTACATCCAGATGGGCAGGCAGCCAGAAGTCAATGTCACACTGGGTTTGCATTGAATATCTGAGACCTCAAAACCTGAACCTATTCCAAGAAGGACACACACCCTACTAATGCCATTCCCTATGAGCATATGAGGGCCATATTTATTCAGACCACCACAGGTGGCATACATTTTAGTCTATGAAGGAACGCCTTCCTAGTCATTAGCCAATAACAGGCTTTCTCCAAGTACGGCTCAGAAGACACTGAAATTGAGCCATCTATGGAGTCAGAATATCTGACACAAACCCTGGTTCTAACAGATTTCCTGATCTGTCCACTGCTCACTGTGACTTGCAAGCATTTGAAATTTTGGGGAAAAAAAATTGATCTTACTTGACCCTCATGAAAATGGTATAAATTAAGTAGGAGAATACCACCAGCTCTTCCTAGAAACCAGGAACTTACATGGGCTTGTATACCATGCCAGCTGGTACAGGATGATTCAGAGGGCATCGAGGGGGAAGACAGTCGCAGGAGGAGGTCCCTGTCAACCAGAACATGTGAATTAAAGCATGGAGAATGGAGACCTAAAGGGGGTATCTGGGCAGTATGGGGGGGACATGGGCAGTATGAGGGGCGCATGGGCAGTATGGGGTCACATAGGCTAATATGGGGCACATGGACAGTATAAGGGGACACATGGGCAGTATGGGGTCACATAGGCAGTATGGGGCACATGGGCAGTATGGGAGGCACACAGGCAGTTTGGGACCACACAGGCAGTATGGGGCACATGGGCAGTATGGGGGCACATGGGCAGAATGGGGACACTTGAGTATCATGGGAGCACATGGGCATTATGAGGGGGCACATGGGCAGTATGGGGGGCACATGGGCAGTATGGGGTACACATGGGCAGTACAGGGGCACATGGGTAGCATGGGGGCACATGGGCATTATGGGGAGCACATGGGCAGTATGGAGGCACATGGGCAGTATGGGGAGCACATGGGCAGTATGGGGGCACATGGATAGCATGGGGACACATGGGCAGTATGGGGAGCACATGGGCAATATAAGGGGGCACATGGGCAGTATGGGGGCACATGAGTAGTATGAGGGGCACATGGGCAGTATGGGGGGCACATGGGTAGTATGAGGGAGCACATGGGCAGTACGAGGTTGGGGTAAAAGAAATTGTCATAGGCAACTGGTAGCTGGGAGCTCTATCTATGGCAGGGCTTTCTTACTATTTACAAATGCCATCCTTGCCACTTTGCCTCTGGGCTCAAATTTAAAATCAACATTCTGGTTGTTTTCTGTGGCACTCATGGGCATGCATAAAATGTCAAAAATCCGGAGCTGCTCGATAGACTTCCTGCTGCAATGGAGCCGGGCAACGCTTTGCTTTCTGCTGCTTGTTTAAGCTCTTTCTCTGAGTGAGTGTTCGCTGACAGTTGGTCTGGCAGTGTCTCACGTTACACAGCTTTGAACACTGCACTGGTGATGTCACTGTTTGATGCTCTTAGGTACAATGCGAATTTCTAAGTTCACAAAGGCAGAGGTATACCCTACCAGGAAAAAGTATGAATTGAGTGAGCTCTATTTAGTCACCTTATAATCTTGATCCTATCAGCCCAGTGTCAGTGGATCAATAAAGGCTATTGAATGAGGTGTGTTTAAGGAGTAACTTGTAATATAGCAGGGTTGGTGAGGTGTGGTAATCTAGCACTTATACAGCCCTATAGACCAAGAAGGTAGCAGTTTTGCTAAGAGTAGATATGAGCAAAATGTGTGCACGTAGTTCTTGGTTAGTTGGATTTTAGGTAAAAAGACAAAACTTGATTTTAGCTTTGGAGGCTGCCCACAAAGATGTATACAGTCAAGAGACCAGAACAGACAGGTTTCTCCTACTGCCAGGAGGTGTGTTCAAAATGGCATTGTCCTCATGTCCCTGCTGTCTGTTAACAGTGCAACCAGCTGGGGCCCAGGCTTTAACAGGAGAGACTCTGGGAGGGACGCATATCCGAAGGGTAATAAAGAGAAGAGATGCACAGAGAGCAAACACAACCGCAGTCAGAGGTGGGGAAGGGGATGATGGGATCAATGTGAATTTCCAGCAAAGATGAGAGGGAGAGGGCCCATCCTGTGAGAGACTCGCGAAAGGTCAGCTGAAGTCTGAAGAAAGGGCACTGCCTTTGCCGTGGGAATGTCACACGTGGTGACCTTTGTTGATGATGGGGACAGAGGACAAAGAGAAAGAATGAGTAGGTCAGGAGGCTGCTTTCTGCTGCTTTCCCATCGGCAGCTGGGGGAGGATGAAGACGGATGGCAAGAGTCTTGTCTTAGAGGAAATGCTGTGAAGAGAAACATTGTTTCAAACCAAAGGCAGGACAAAGAGGTGGGGAAGAAGCTAATGTGTGCTGCGGACAAATGGGCTGTGGCTTTGGAGGGTTTGGTTTGCTTATTGTTGTTATGGTTGTTGCTGTTGTTATTGTTGTTGCCTTTTTGAGAGAAGATGGAGCTTGCTTGTGCTGGCTCACAGACAGAATATGAAGTTCCTGGGGCTGCGTGAGCTGCGTGAGGCCTCGGCCTGTATACAAAAACACTTGAAAAGTTATAAAAAGTAGCCAGTGTAGGTTGGCTCACCTCCTGCTGAGGTTGGAGTCGTGGCTGTGATGTCACCGTACACTGCTGAGGGGGAAGGCACGCGTTCACCTGGGGAACCTCTGTTGAGGGATAGAGCAATAGAGTAAGAGAGTTACATGGAAATCTCTCAGAAGTTACGCCTGGAAAGCTTGCTGAGTCTGCCTTGGCCATTAATAAAAACAATTAGGACCTGGCATTTGGTGGAGATCCAGGCTTAATTTCCTTACAAATAAAACCAAACCCAGCAGACATCTTAAGGAGGTAAAACTTCCCATTTTTACTTGTCTACTTTTCTTATTCATCAAAAAAAAAAAAAAAATCCCACAAGCCTTTTATCTCCAGATGTGGTAGGAGACAGACTCCAGCCAGGCTTATGTCAAATTGTCACAAAATTCCAAATTAACAAGACCTGACTGCATGACGCTGCGCACAGGCAGGGCCAGAGTGTCCTTAATTGGCCTGCCTACAGGCACAGTAAAGCAGGCTAGCTGGTGGTGATAAAGTGCTACCAGACAGACTGTTACAAACAGCCACTTCCAGGAAGTGCTGTGTAGAAGCTGATGTAACAGCAGCTCACTCTAACGATGCACGGAGCCATAAGAATTAAGATATTAAACTATGATGGGCCAGGGAAGCCAGTCGCCTCTACTGTGTCTCACAGGGCTGTTCGGATCCTTTCTCTGTCACTGGGCACGGAAGGAAAGCGCTTACCACCCTGATGCTCGCAGACAAGCCCTCTACCTACACTCTGCCACCAAGATCCCCATGTCCACCAGACATGGCCTCTCTCCAGCCCTTCAACAAAACACAAACCAGCAACTCAAGCTATTGTTTTAAAAATCAGACATTCTGCATGACGGCAAGGAAACATTAAAAGCCATGTCCTGTGCTGAAACCATTATGTTTGTACATGAGGAGAAAACTTGGTGTCCGGGAACACACAACTGTGATTCCTAGATTCGGGCTGCTCTCAGACTCTGAGCCAAAGTGTTTCAGGCCATGTCTGTCGGCACTGCCCTGTGTGACGCTGCACACGGGGCAAGTGTTGTATGTCATGTGTTCAAAAATAGAGGCTTCCATGAAGTTTCACAGGACAGCTTCCAGAAACACCTCAGATTCATTACCCATATGATTTTCAAGTTCATTTTTAGTCACCATGCATTCAGATACCCTTTACTGCTGGAAAAATGTTTACAACCTCCATATTCAGGTCACGTACCAATTTGGGGGGTCACAATTCACAGCCTAGGCTGTGTACTAGATGACTGGTTAATATAAATAATAATAATAATGTATTGATTCAGCCAGCCCCCTATTGGTGCAAAGTCAAGGAGCCTGTCACCAGATAAAATTGTCAGTAATCATGATACATTCCATTATGGACATAAAACTGGGCCTCCTATAAATTTACAATCTTGATGGGAAAATTGGAACTCAGAATTAAGTCCTATCTCCTACATTAGCCTTCCCTCCTTTCCGCTCTCTCCCTGCATCTCCTTCCCCACGCCCCGAGCGTCCTCTCTTGGCAGGCCTGGCATAGCTGGAATGAAGGAAGCTGAGAAGAGCTGTTCTCATTTTTGCATTTTATCAGACCTGGCCTTCAGGGACCCCTAGTCATTCCTATGACCAAGTGATAGTTGTAGCTGGGCTTCACAGCCTGTAAGCAGAGGGTCTCAAGGAAATGAATTACAAAGCTGTGCTCTGCTGGCTCGGTAAACACAGCCCCATTGCTGGCAGCCTCGTCTCCTCTACTCATCTCCCCAGGGAAAATCACAAAGATGAGTGTTTCCTTCTCCACAGGCCAGCCTATTACATCACTCCAGAGAAGCAGCATTGGAAATCCACTATAACTCCTGTCCCAAGTTGCCTTTGTGGATCTGTGAGCACAGATGTGTAGACTGCTTCTGGGAGCCGTGTTCACCCTCAGCTTCCTGTAGTCTCAGGCCCTGGCATACTGCAGGGAATGGGTTTGTTTAGAGGGCAAAGGCCCGAAGTCATGGCTCATGTTGTATTTTATAAAAATATAAGGAAGAGAAGGAATATGTTTGGTGGATGTGCAGTCAGGTGTGGGGAAAGAGGGTGCCTCTGCGGGCCCAATAGAGTTTATTCAGGGTATGGGGAAGGGAGTTGAGAGGGTAGTAGAGACAGAGAAAGGCAGAGAGAAAGAGAGAGAGAGAGAGAGAGAGAGAGAGAGAGAGAGAGAGAGTAGAGGAGTAGAGGATGGCCATGAGCACATGGAGAGGGGGTAGGAGAATGGGGAAAGGGGGGCATAGGAGCAAGAGCAAGAGAGCAGGAGAGGGAGGAGGGGGCGAGAAGCCCCTTTTATAGTGTGAGTCAAGAACACCTGGCTGTTGCCAGGTAACTGTGGGGCGGGGCCTGGACTAAATGCAACAGCTCATCTTGCCTCTGAGTGATGGTGCCCTCTGATGGACAGCACTGGACATGTAATGCTCAGGATCGAGTGGAGGAAAAGATAGGAATGGTCCTAGGCTGGGACAAATTCTGGCCTCTAGAACACAAAAGAATTAGCCCAGCCGAGTCTATATTCGTGGCCTTGGCTGGCCTATTATTAAGTCTCTACAATTAAATCTGGCATTGCTTGTTATAATCAGTCTGACCTTTATTTTGGTTACATGTAGATTAAAAGTCCTGCCTTATTTAGGAATTTCAGTTCAGGACTCCCCACCCCCACCCATCCCCATACACGCTGATCCCAGATGCCCTGAGATCTGTCCAAGCTAATGGGGCCGAAGATGTCTGTCCAGGTCCTCTCTGGCCTCCCCTCCTCCATGCCCCAGAGTTGGAAGCAGACACGTTTTCACCAGCCTTTGGGGGGGCATGTAATTCTCAGCCCTTGTTCTGCTGGGGGTAGCTTGGCAAGCCCGCCTGCATTCATGCTGTCTTCTCACCCACTTCCATGCCAGTGTGGGCCAGCTGGCTGTTGGGGAGGAAGCTTGGCCAGCCAAGTTCTCACGCTGCCTCCCCTTATCAGTTAAATGGTCAGCCCATTTCTCTGCAGGCTGCCGCTGGAAGCACCTACAGTAATCCGGGACCAGAGTCTCACCTCTGATGGGCTTGCTCTCAGGTCCTGTGTTCACAGCTACCTCCATGTTGAGAGCAAGGCCCTGGAGATCACCCAGGAAGAGGGGACAGCTAAGGGTCAGGTCTCGCAACTTCGCTGCCCTCATCTCTTTCCCATGTTCTTTTATCTATCTGTCTTACGCAAAAGCCACCGATCTAGCCGAGTTCCATTTTCTACTTGTTGAGGATGGAGAGGGGCCTGGTCCTGTGAACTGTACCTCGTGTCAACTGGAAGATGAAAGATGTAGATTCTCTGACTGTCAACTATGGGCCTGGTCTGTCTTCCACAACTAGACATTGAACCAGTGGACAACCCAAAAGAGCAAAGGAACTATCCTCTGGTGACATTTCACGTTGCTTTGTCTCAGCATTCCATAATTAACTATGCAACTAGTAGCTGCTGAGTATTGGTGTGTCCCCCTTGTGCTGAGGGAGACAGTCTTTGTCTCATGGGGGCTAACACCGTGCAGAACTCGGGGTTCTGTCTTCAGCACTCTGCGTGTGATCTGGTATGTCACAGCTGTCTGGGTATTGGTGAATGAATTAAAAGAACTATGAATCCAGTGCCCAAGGTCGGAACCCAATTGTCTCCAAAACCAAGTTCTTCTTACCCCACTGGTCTTCTTCAAGTCCACACCCGAGGGGCAGAATTGATGACAGAGGCCAGAGCAACAGGAAGGAAGGACCAGCTGCAGGGAGAAGGAGAAGGATCTGGGGAAATGGGTTTGACCTAGTATGGAAGGAGCTGGAAAGTCTGCCCACCTGAAGTCCCCCGCTCTGAAATGAACTTTTTATGTCCTAGCATTAAAAATGAGCTCTTTATCTGCCAGAGCTAGATTGCAGCTGTCGTCAATGGCCATTTTCTACACCTTAACTTGGGTTGAATTTATAAAGGAAAAGGAGAGAGGAATCTAAACCCCATCCATTTTGCTCCTTTATTTGAAAGGGCTTTGTCTGTGTGCCTGAGTGCACGTGACCAAAATCCACAAGTGTGGGGCACTTTCTTCAAGTTTATGGCAGCTTTTGTTATTCCTGATTCTGTGTGGGAGGCAGTATAACGCAGTGCTCAAAGTGGTTTGAAATCCGGATTCTGGCACGTGTGAGCTGTTTTACCCACAACTCATTTGTAAGACTTATCTGCAAAACAAGAGAATTTGATTATGATCAACAATTAATAAACATTAGCATCTGTCACAGGTAGAAACAAAACACAGCCCACACCCCTGGCTCTCCCGTAGCAACCAAGTTGTTTTCGTTCCTTTACAAACTGGCTCCATCAATAAACACATCGAAAGGCACTGCAGTGACCCAGAGACTGGAGCTTCAGGTGTTGGCTAGCTGGGTGATCCTAGGCAAGTTGCTTAACCTCTCTATTCCCTTAAAATTCTGTCTCCATAATAAATGTATTAAGTAGACGTGGTATTTGAGGCTGTGGCTAATAGCAGGTTTAAAGGTCAACATAGGCAGAACATGGTAAACTGGGGAAACCGTGCCGAGGTTGATGTCATGGGACAGAAGTGAGAGGGAGGTTCAGCAGGTACCAGGCCATCCAGGACTTTGAAGGTCAGATAGGGATTTTATCCATGGCAGAGGCCATCAAGTCAAGCTCAAGGGAGCACACAGATTTACTGCCTTTGGAGCTAGGAGACTAGTTGGGGAAATTCACTGTGGGAGCAATTCAGCCACCAAAGGGAAGGTGACCTGTTGTTCAAGGCCCTTAGGGCACTGAGTCATCCTCTGTGGCTTTCTCCCTGGGATCCTGTCCTAGTCTTGAGGCAGAATAGAAGAATGTGGGAAATGGAGGAGACACAAGAGGAGAAAGAAACCCCTTTCTGGAGTCTGGTTAAAACCTCTCACCAGCAGAGGATTGGGAATTCCAGCCCAATTAACATTTGTTCCCAGCCCTTCTCCAACTGTAAACCTACATTTTCTAGAAGCCTCACCAGAAACCCAACATATAGAAAACAAAAGTGCTTAGATCCCTGTGGAACACTGCTATGGCTAGAAGTTTGAGGGAGTCCCACTGGACACCCCACATGCTACCAAGGACATTGGGGTCCCATCTTGGGGTTCTTGGTCTCATTAACAAAAGGATTCAAGAACAGACTGAAACAGAAGCTTGAAGGCAGTTTTATTAGAATTATAAAGTAAAAACTACAGAGCAGTAAAACTGAGTATCTCATCGGCTGCCTGGAGGAGGGGGCTAGAGGATAAGAGAATGCATGCTGTTGGACGTAGGTATGGCAGACAGCCACACCGGGAACAAACATCCTTGTGATGGAAAGTGGACCTTAAGAGAAAGCGTGAAGTCCAAGGTGTTAAGGAAAGCATACTTAGAAAGAGAAAGGAGAAAGATGCTTTTCTGAGTAATTGAGTGGTGTGGAAGAGGAAAGCTGCATGGCTGCAGTTTTGTAAGCAACTCCACTGCAGGTGGAGATTCAGGAAAGAAAGAATACATTGTTTTATTCAAGAGATAATTATTCCTTCCATCTGTTCAGTGTGGCTTAGGTGAACCTGCCTTCCTGAGGGGTGGCCAGGTGATTGACATTAATACCTAGTGACTCCTGCTTTTAACATGCTAGATATATTATAACTAACACAGCATAACAGACATATAGAATCCCATCTAAGCCACACCCAGAGACACCCTATAACCTCATTTATCAAAGGGTGGGGAAAGAAAAAATTCTTACAACTTTTTGAGATGTATCTTGAAAGCCATCCAAATGGTTTAAATGGCTAATGCAAAAACAATGGCCATTCTTCAAGATGTCCCCATCCACACTTTTTTTTCTTTTATTAGATATTTTCTTTATTTACATGTCATATTTCCCAGTTTCCCCTCCCCCCCAAAAAACAAAAAACAACAAGAACAAACCCCTGTTCCCTACCCCCCCCCTGCTCGCCACACCACCCTCTCCTGCTTACTGGCCCTGGCACTCCCCTACATAGAACCTTCACAGGGCCAAGGGCCTCTCCTCCCATTGATGACCGACTTGGCCATCCTCTACTATACACATGCTGCCAGAGCAATCAGTCCCACCATGTGTACTCCTTGGTTGGTGGTTTAGTACCTGGGAGCTCTGAGGGTACTAGTTAGTTCTTATTGTTGTTCGTCCTTAGGGGCTGCAAGCCCTTCAGCTCCTTGGGTCCTTTCTCTAGCTCCTTCATTTGGAGACCCTGTACTCAGTTCAATGGATGGCTGTGAGCCTCTACTTCTGTATTAGTCGGGTACTGTCAGAGCCTCTCAGGAGACAGCTATATCAGGTTGGATTGTCCTTCCTTCAGTCTCTGTTCCATAGTTAGTCTCTGCAACTCCTTCCATGGGTATTTTGTTCCCCCTTTTAAGAAGGAATGAAGTGTCCACATTTTGGTCTTCCTTCTTCTTGAGTTTCTTGTGGTTTGTGTATTTTACTTCGTGTATTCTGGACCTCTGGGCTAATAACCACTTATCAGAGAGTGCATACCATGTGTGTTCTTTTGTGATTGGGTTACCTTACTCAGGATGATATTCTCCAGATCCATCCATTTCCCTAAGAATTTCATAAATTCATCGTTTTTAATAGCCCACACACCTATGGTCACTTGATCTTTGATAAAAGAGCTAAAACCATACAGTGGAAAAAAGAGAGCATTTTCAACAAATGGTGCTGGCTCAACTGGTGGTTAGCATGTAGAAGAATGCAAATCGATCCATTCCTATCTCTTTGTACAAAGCTCAAGTCCAAGTGGATCAAGGACCTCCTCATCAAACCAGATACAATGAAACTAATAGAAAAGAAAGTGGAGAAGAGCCTTGAGCACATAGGCACAGGGGAAATTTTCTGACCAGAACACCAATAGCTTCTGCTCTAAGATCAAGAATTGACAAATGGGACCTTATAAAGTTGCAAAGCTTCTGTAAGGCAAAAAACACTGTCAATAGGACAAAATGGCAACCAAAAAATTGGGAAAAGATCTTTACCAACCCTATATCTGATAGAGGGCTAATATCCAAAGTATAAAAAGAACTCAAGAAGTTAGACTCCAGAGAACCAAATAACTCCATTAAAAAATGGGGTACAGAGCTAAACAAAGAATTCTCAACTGATGAATACTGAATGGCTGAGAAGCACCTAAAGAAATGTTCAACATCCTTAGTTATCAGGGAAATGCAACCCTGAGATTCCATCTCACACCAGTCAGAATGGCTAGGATAAAAAACTCAGGTGACAGCAGATGCTGGAGAGGTTGTGGAGAAAGAAGAACATCACTTCATTGCTGGTGGGATTGCAAGCTGGTACAACTACTCTAGAAATCGGTTTGGCGGTTCCTCCAGAAATTAGACATAGTTCTACCAGAGGACCCAGCTATACCACTCCTGGGCATATACCCAGAAGATGCTCCAACATGTAATAAGGACACATGCCCCACCATGTTCAAAGCAGCCTTATTTATAATTGCCAGAAACTGGAAACAGCCCAGATGTCCCTCAACAGAGGAATGGATACAGAAACTGTGGCCCATCCACACTTTTGTGTTATTCTTTCCCCAAAAACCTTTCTTCCTGTTTTCACTTCTAGCTGTGATTTACCTTGGCTAACCCTGTGAAGCTGAACCCAAGGACCTGAAATTACCTTAGTTGAAATCCCTAGAACATAAAGGGACTCCAGCTGTTGGGGTGACAGTGTGGGCCCAGGCCTCCCCACTGTTGCCATCCAGTCTCCCTTTGTGGGATTCAAGCCCCTCACCCTGTGGCAACAAAACTCAAAGACTTCAGATAGCAAGAGTGAGACGGTCTTTATTCACATTTCTAAAAGTAAGTCTAAGTCTAGACAAAAGGCAAAATGGCTGGCCACAAATGTGTCACAGAACAGTGGTTGTTATCGTCCTAACTGCAAAACTCCTTCCCTTTCTTCCACATAATGTGGGGTTTCAGAGAGTCACAGACTTCTTGCTTGTCGACTGTAGCATCTACCCCAGGCTCCCCCATCATCGGGGGTATTGGAACCCGCCCCCTTCTTTCCCCAATATGTTGGCTCAGTCAAGTAGCAGGCTGTAACACTTAGCCCTAAGATGGATGGAAAGCACTTGATGAAGCAGGAACCAGCTGATATCTAGGGAAGACAGGGTCCTGATACTTTCTGCTAGATGTTTATACCTTGATGAGCTCCAAAAGTGCCCCATACTGAAAGTAAAACATAGCGATTTATTCCTTACCCTCAGCTCCCCAATCCTTGGGTCTGAGAAATCAGATGAAACACCAAGCACAGTACAGAAGATATATGAGGTTTATTAGCTTAAGGGAGAGAGTCGCAAAGGGAGAGAGGGGATTGACCAAGTTAGGGTTGCTCTGAATTTCAGTTTAGGTGGACTCTACACTAGCGCTAAAGCAGCTAGAGCACGAAGCTCTCCTTGATGAGGGTCTTTTCTACTCAGGTGATTGGCAGGGCCATCTGGGACAGCAAAGCAGAGGAATCTCTGCTGTTGGACTCAGGTGCCGCCTGAGCACATCCTTGGCTTCTCAGTTGCTGCGAGCTAGTGGCCCTTTAAAACATTGAAAACAAAGTTTTACTTGTTAGCCAGATACAAATGGGTGAAGAATGATTTCTATTAAGGAAACTGAGGGTAGTCCAGGCTAAGGGTAGTTAGGGCTCTGGACCTGGGATATTCCCACATCTCCACAGTCACTAAGTTCTAGCTGGTTAGCCATCCCTGTAGGAAGATCAGGTCCTTGTTCTCTCTAGGGACGCCTTGGCTAGGTAGTGGGCAAGCACAGAACAGCAAGACTTCATCCAGGGCCGGAGTTTCCAGTCTCAGTCTGAGCACTCAGAGTTTGAGCTCCTGGCTTTATACATTAATGGTCTTCAGAACTGCTAATAGCTATCTAGCGGCCCAGCAGCTTCATGAATCCACCTCAGCAGCCTCGAAGCCAGGTTTGCGTCTCAGAAAACTCTAGCTAGGTGTTGAGCGACTTTGACGATGAACTGTGCCTAACTGGTCTTGCACACTTTTACAGGAAAAGTGAGAACACCCCTTTCTCTGCTCCCACCAAACCTGCGGCACTTAACGCAATGAAAGGCACCATAAAAACCGATCCATCCGTGGACAGTGCACCGTGGGTGCTCTACACATGGAACCCAGAGCAATTTGTGCCTCATCTTAGGGTTCTGGTAAATGGGAGAGTGGGGAGCGGAGGGGCATAAATGGGGTGCTGAAGCCCTGTACTGCATGCCACAAAGTTATTTCTGCTTCTAGGAGTCTCTGTGAACAAAAGTTCCTGGAAAGAACTGCACCTCACACTGATGCTCCTGCAGAGCTGATTAACTGGTTACCAAGTCAGTGACTGTGACGAGGGATGTCCCAGGTCCAGAGCCTAACCCAGTTTATCTTGGGCTACCTGTAGCATCCTTAAGAGTCATCTTTTGCTCATCATTATCTGACCTTGTGGCTAACAGGTGAAACTTTTTTGCCGTGTTTTAAAAGGCTGCTAGCTTCCACTAACCAAAAGGCTATGAATGTCCTCCGCTAGCACCTGGGGCCTACAGCAGAGCCACCTCTGCTTTGCTGTGACTGCCTACTTGACATCCCCACCAATATAACTAACTGAAAGGAGCCTTTCTCGATCACTTAGTGTATTCTGTTACTAGAAGTGCTCTCCTGTTACCACACTGGAACAAGGATTTGGGGGTGATCCATATCTGTGTTCTCTGGCTGTGGCCACTCACATCTGGTCCTCTAGAACAAATGATCTTTGAGGTGAGAGTCTTTTTTTTTTTTTTTGAATTGACACCAGAGACAAGCCACCTTGCCACTGCAGGGCTTCCTACCAGTGTTCTGACTTTGAGCAGCCATTTGTTCCTCCTTGCTAGCTCTTTGAACGGTTCCTGGTTCTTAGAGGATGAACATTTGCATTACAATGCTTCCCTTGCAAGCCCTGGCGTCTGCACCAGCGAAACTTTCCCTTGATCAAACGCTGCACTGTTGTGGGTGTTCAGAAAGATACAAGCATCCTTGGCTTCACCTGAGGAGCGAGCTTTAAGAACAAAACATTGCCTCCTTTTTCTAACAAATCCTAGCTGTCAGATACACAGCCCATCCTGGGAAGAAATACAGGCAGGGCCGAACTCTGCAATCTTCCCTGCTTGCGGGTGATTTCCAGAGGCCCCATTAAACTGCACGTGCAGTCTGTCCACACAAATATAGGTCAACTTCTTCTTTGATGACTAAATCACAATCTGCAGCCAGAGCTCCGGCATGCCTATTTCCTAACAAGGTTTTGTTTCACATTCTAAACAGAAACCTGTTCACAGAACCTCTGCCACCTACAGGACTCCCAACACCAGCATCCCACCCCCGACCCCCACCCCCTACCTCCACCCAAGCCCCTCTCCTCCTTCTCAGATCCAAGAACTTGGGTCAAATTCAATGATGATGCTGTTCAATTCCGTTTCCGTTTGAGGGAATCTTTTGATTTTCTGCTTGAGTTCTTCTAGAAAAGATACAGGTTTAGACCTGAGTCCAACTGGCTTATTGGATTTATGTATTTAAAAGCAACTTTGATTTGCTTCACAGCCAACTTTTAAAATAATCTGGGCTCAATCTGCTTTTGGAAATGAGTGTTACCTACCCAGATTTCCCTGTGATGCTTCTTCATCCAAGACCCTGCATCCAACATAGGAAGCTGGCCACGGCTCAGTCCCAGAGAAAAACCCCTTTAGGGTTCCAGGCTAACCTTGCTCAAGAACAAAGGGCTTCTGGGAAGGATGCTTTCAGCAAAGAATTGATCATAGCCCATTTGAGTAAATACATAGTTATTTATTTAATTACTTATTTTGACAGTGACTACAAGACAAGAGAAGCCTTGAGCAGCAACTTAGCTGCTGACCTAAGTTCTTCCAGAAAATAGAAAATGGACATTACCCAAGTGTTCCTGCCTTTAGAGGTCTCCAGACTTCCGTTCGATTGTCTAGAATGTCTTTGCTCTGTTTTCTAGAAATCTGTTGTTTTGTTTTTTTTTCAATGTTGTGATTTCTCTTAACATTCCTGAAACCAATCAGTAGGTCTCATATATATTTGGTGCTATCTGTGAACTCAAGAGTGGTACCTTTGACTTTGTAGAAGTTGGGATTTGACTTTGCTGTGAGGCACCAAAGTCTGCCAAACAGGCCTAAGCCAGCATAAATGGAGCTGGTTCCACTTTGGAGTAAATGGTGAGAGCCTGGTGGTCCAGGGCTGAACATCTCTCCTCCTCATGATCTGACCTGAGGTTTTCTCTACCATCATTATGATCTGCATCATAGCCTTATTCCTAGAAGAAGACCATGTCCCTAGTTCTTCTCCTTTTTAAAGTAGTCATGAGTTGGGGGTGGAGAGATGGCTCACAGATTAAGAATATACACTGCTCTTTTAGAGAACCCAAGTGGTTCTCATTATCCACTTTAGGCAGAACGTGCCTTTAAGCTTTGAGCCATCTTTACAGGTGCTAAGGATTGATTCTCAGTGTGCAAAGTAAGATCAAGTATTCTGTACTGGCTACCCTCGGTTGGGATGTCACTTGTCTGAAAGCCCAGTCCTTCCCTTGTCCTCTGCAGCTCTGCTCTTCTCTAACCAGGCTCTACAACTCTGTGTATGCACGTGTGTGTGTGTGTGGCGGGGTATGTGTGTGTGTGTGCATGTGTGTGTGTGCATGTGTGTATGTGGGTGTGTGCATGTGTGTATGTGTGTGCATGTGTGTGGCTGTGTGTATGTGTGTGCATGTGTGTGTATGTGTACATGCGTGTGCTCTTGTATGCATGTGAATGTGCATGCCTGTATGTGTCTGTGTATGTGTGTATATGTGTCTGCACATGTGTGTGCCTGTATGTATGTGTGCATGTGCAAAATGTGTGCATGTGTACATGTGTGTATATGTGTACAAGTGTGTGCATGTGTGTGCACATGTGTGTATGTGTGCCTGTGTGTGCCTCTGTGTGTGTGCCTGTGTGTGCCTCTGTGTGTGTGCCTGTGTGTGCCTCTGTGTGTGTGCCTGTGTGTGCCTCTGTGTGTGTGTACCTGTGTGTGCCTGTGTGTGCCTCTGTGTGTGTGTACCTGTGTGTGCCTGTGTGTGCCTCTGTGTGTGTGCCTGTGTGTGTGGGGGGGAGGGAGCTCTGTGAACTCTAGCCCTCCCCATTGATTCTCTGGCTCTCTTTGGTTCGATACTGCACTATAAAACTTGCTGCAGCTCTAAGATGGAATGCTCGACACACGTGCCCTTTTACTTTCTTCTTTAAGAATATCTCAATTTTCTTGGCCTCACATTTCATTTCAAAATTGACTTGTCAGGTCTCACGGTTTAACCACGAAGTGCCCCCACCTAGTAGAGCATCTGTCACATGCTTTGTGCCTTTCTGTGATTGCTCCTGGGCTCTTCCCTCGCCCACTGTTTCTATCTACCATGAGGCGACCAGATTCTCCTACCATATGATCCCAGAACAGAATCCCGCTGCATCAGAATCCATGGCTGTGAGGGTTGTGACTAGACTCTGATATTGTGAGCAAAATGAACTCTCTTTAGCTTGTTCTGTCAGGTACTTAGACTCAGGGATGAATTGATAGACAATGTTGTGCTTGAGTGCCCCTAACAGACTGCCTGTGACTCCACGAAAATTTCAATTAATTTACTCATTGAATTTGGGGAGGACTCACATCTGTTTGTACCGAGCAGTTTGGGCCCGAGAGTATGATCCATTCCTTCTTTTAAGGAAGTCTTTAATTTCTCTCACTGATATAGATTCCATGTGTGAAACTCTTACACTTTACCTGCATGATTCCTATTGACCTCAAAGGAAGTCTGTGTTCTCACTTATGGACATTCAGCTAAGTCCATTCTATGAGTTTTCCTTTAATCTTCAGGTTTATCCAAGTTCTGGGTTTATTTCAGTTCTGTGCCTTCTGTTTGTACATTATGTTTGTCTCTTTGCTACAGTTTTTTTCTGAATTGAAACTTGGTTTGTTTTCCTTCCTCTCTCTCTCTCTCTCTCTCTCTCTCTCTCTCTCTCTCTCTCTCTCTCTCGTTAGTGCCATCCCATTGAGTGTGAACATCTTGAATGTTGAGGGAGGAGGATCCTGGAGTCTTTCGTCTATACCGATGGATGCTGCTTCCTTTGTTAGCAGGGCCTTGTCTTGGCTGTATTGATCACAGATTCTGAATCATTAGCTTGGATGCTGAGTTTTGCTTCTCGGCTACTGGTTCTCAGTCTGCATCATGCCTGACCACATCCTTTCCTCCATCCACCCTTTCCACTGCCTCCCTCACCTCCTCTCTCCCCAAGACCCACTGTTCCTTTATTTCCCTTCAGAAAACAGCAGCCCTCTCAGGGGTATCAACAGAACATGACATAAGTTATAAGACCGGGCACAAACCTTTATATCAAGGCTGGATGACGCAACCCAGTGGGAGGAAAAGGGTCCCAAGAGCAGGGGAAAGAGTCAGAGACACAACACCTCCCACTGCTAGTTGTCCCACACAACCTCCAAGCTAAACAACCACAGCGTATAAGCAGAGGGCCTAGAGAAGACCCATGCAGGCTCCATGATGGCTGCTTCAGTCTCTGTGACTCCATAAGCCCTGTGGACTGTGTTCTCCTGGTGTCTTGGCATTCTCTGGCTCCTTTAATCCTTCCTCCTAGTCTTCTAAAGTGTTCCCCAACCTCCACCTAAGGCTTACCTGGATTTTTTTTTTTTGAACCACCTAAGAAACACATCAGGAGAGCCTGCTCAAAGAGTACATTGGGGGTATACAATCCACAGGGAGGCACTGAGAAAACCCTGAGAGTTCACCTCTTCTGGGGACTAGGGGACAGAGAGAGAAACCAAACCCTGGTTGTCTTTTTACCACCTTCCCAAGGTTTCATAGGTGAGGGTGACAGAATCATACTACATATCTTATCTCAGAATATGGAATGAAGTCTGGGCATCAGATTCTGAAGCTTTCTCTAAACAAGAGGCACTGAGCCTGCCCTAGACCTTAAGACGAACAGTAAATCTTTATTATCCATTCAAGGAAACAGATTGAGAGACAAAGAGTAGGATGTGTGTTAAAAAGTTGCCATGAGGCCAGGCAGTGGTGGCGCACGCCTTTAATCCCTGCACTTGGGAGGCAGAGGAAGGCAGATTTCTGAGTTTGAGGCCAGCCTGGTCTACAGAGTGAGTTCCAGGACAGCCAGAGCTACACAGAGAAACCCTGTCTTGAAAAAATAAATAAATAAATAAATAAATAAATAAGGCAAGAGAGAGAAGGAACTATTTGTATATTTCAGTCTTCTGTGAAAGTTCTCTGCTCCTGAAGAGTGTACAATGGTTGCCTGAATAAGAACAGCCCCCATAGGCTCATAAATTTCAATGTTCAGGCTCCAGTTGCTGGAACTGTTTGGAAAGGATTAGGTGTGGCCTTGTTGGAAGAGGTGTGTCATTGGGGGTAGGTTTTGATGTTTCAAAAGCCCTTACCAAGCTGAGGTTCTCTCTCTCTCTCTCTCTCTCTCTCTCTCTCTCTCTCTCTCTTTCTCTCTTTCTTTCTCTCTCTGCATGCCTGTCTGCTGCCAAGCTTTCTGCCACCATGGTCATGACCATGAAACTTTGACCCCCTGAAACTGGAAGCAAACCCCAATTAAATTGAACAGTAACTAAGACAGTCATCCTGCTGAAGAAGGGGAAGGGCCTGTTTCTGGGGGCAGGGAATGCCCAGGAAAGAAGCAAAATCAGGCAGATTTCTCCAGGGCTTCACCACCAAGCAAAAAGGTAATATATCCAAATCCTGACTTCTCAGCTCTCTGTGGGCCCTTGCCCTCCCTAGCCCACTCCTGGCCTGTACTCAGTCTGACCCCTTAGAGCTATTGATCAGGCTGCCTGAAAACCTTTGTCCAAATTCCATCTCTGTTCATATCCATTTTCCCACTTCAGAGACCGCCAATTGGATTTCTCAATTATCAAATTGTGGGGCCATGAGCCCGTATACTTTCAAAGGTAACGCATCCATGTTTCTGTGCCACAGAGACATCTTAGTGGCCTTTACAGGGAGTGACTGGGGTGGTTAGAACACTTGCTCTGGATGTCCTTTTGAGAAGAACAGAAGGTGAGATGTGCTTCACTTAGGCTTTGGGCTATGAGCCACAGGCTATGGGCCATAGGCTGTGAGCTGTGGGTAGGCTGTGAGCCACGGGCTATAGGCCATAGGCTGTGAACTGTGGGTAGGCTGTGAGCCACGGGCTATGGGCCATAGGCTGTGAGCTGTAGGTAGGCTGTGAGCTGTAGGTAGGCTGTGAGCTGTAGGTAGGCTGTGAGCTGTGGGTAGGCTGTGAGCTGTGGGTAGGCTGTGGGCTGCGGGTAGGCTGTGAGCTGTGGGTAGGCTGTGGGCTGTGGGTAGGCTGTGAGCTGTGGGTAGGCTGTGAGCTGTAGGTAGGCTGTGAGCTGTAGGTAGGTTGTGAACCACGGGCTATGGGCCATAGGCTGTGAGCTGTGGGTAGGCTGTGAGCCACGGGCTATGGGCCATAGGCTGTGAGCTGTAGGTAGGTTGTGAGCTGTGGGTAGGCTGTGAGCTGTGGGTAGGCTGTGAGCTGTAGGTAGGCTGTGAGCTGTAGGTAGATTGTGAACCACGGGCTATGGGCCATAGGCTGTGAGCTGTGGGTAGGCTGTGAGCCATGGGCTGTAGGCTGTAGGCTGCAGGCTGCGGGCTGCAGGACTCTGCTCTGGCTGACAGCCCGAAGACAGTGCCTTTGCCTAGTCGAAACCCTTTCTCTTTCCAGTTTCCCATCCAGCACAGAAGTGTACAAGGGGGCAAAAGCAACCTCTCTCTCAACACATATCTTTGACATATATGCTAATGTGGACAATGTTTTAACACTTTTAAATCCAATTAAATCAGCACATTATAAAAAAATCAACTTCTACTTGCTGGTCATATATTTTGTGTCAAGAAGTAGTGGGGTGCATTGAATGTGCTACATAATTTGAGAAAATAGCTTTTCTTATAAAAATTCAAAGGTCTTCATACTGATTTCCAATTTGATCGCAATCCATGCCCTGGCTGAAGGCTGCTTGCTGTACTACACACACACACACAAAAATAAATAAATAAATAAAAAATAAAATGGAAGCTTTGCAGTGTGTTGTGCCCTTCTGGCACATCAAGTCCTGTGGAAGAGTTGTGTGTGTGTGTGTGTGTGTGTGTGTGTGTGTGTGTGTGTGTGTTTGCCCAAGCTGCTAACAGAATTACCTGTATCTTTCCACAATTTGCTTTTCACACTCAATAGTGTCTTGTGCACTTTCCTAACATTGGTAAGAGGTCAGGCTCATCCCTCTCATTGTTTTTCTCTATTAAAGCACAGCTGGATTGTGCCTCTTCTCCCTCTCCTGTCTAGTACAAGTGAGAGTGTCTGTGTGTTAATGTGTGTTGTGTAGTACCAAGCCTACCTTTCGCACTGGTGGGAGGTGTTCAAATGTTAACACTGGTGGGTATCTAAACAAGATTTCAAAACCCCATTTCCTTGGGCGAGTTAATCTGCATATTATTTGGAGGGTGTTTGAGGTGGAAGAGAGTCTCTCTGGACTCACTCATGTTTTTCAGACAATGAAAAGGACGATCAAGCCCCAGGAAATACACGGTTGTCACTTTCATTTTGGTCTGTTTGTATTTTACATTAGGAGGCAGCAGAAATCTCCTGTAGAGACAAGGAAAACAGCTTCTTAATTAAAAAGAATGTGTTAGGCGCTGGAGACCCCATTCCTTCTGGTCACTGCATGCAAGCACTAAGGCCTGTACTCCCTGGAAGATATCCCACTGGGGGCTGACGCTGCTCCTCATCCCAGCCCCACCCCAGGAGTTTCTATCCTGCAGGCTTCAGAACAAAATACAAACCTTTGCCTCTGTACATCATCCTAGAACATGCAGCTTGTTTTTAATGGGATGTTTATGTAAACATGACTCGTTTCCATTTGAAATTCTCAAGCATTATGGAAATGTCTGAAGAAAAGCATCAGACCTACACCTCCTAATTTCCACCTTAGTATTTACGCATATTTTTAGCAAATATCTTCCATATGGTAAATTCCTAGTACCTTTTAAGAAAGGCATACATTTTTATAACTGGCTGGGTTAGGTGCATGTGTATATATTGTGTCCATGTGTGTGTGCATGCAAGTGTATGTGATTTCATGTGCATGTGTGTGTGCATACATGGGTGTGCAGGCATGACGTTGCCAGAAGTTACTATCAGAAATCTTTGCTCACCTTGTATTTCTGACACAGGATCTCTCACTGAACCTGGAGCCCATTGGTTTGTCAAGACTCTGTGGTCTGAGAGCTCCAGGGGACACCCTGTCTGCCTTACCAACACGGGAACTACAGGCATCTACCACCATTTCTAGTTTCCACATGGTTTCTGGGGATCCAGAATCAGCTCCCATGCTCACAGTCTGGGCTGTCCCTCCAACCACACAGTGATGTTTTTTTAAGAATTAGAGTTTTCACTGGACAGCATGCTCCATGTGTTTTCTATGGCAATGCAAACGAAAGAGATTTGTGCAGATATTGACTAAATTGGTCACGTGATGGTATTGGGCATTTAACCACTCATTTAATCCTTCACACAATTGTTCCCCAAATCTTTATTGTATGCTCTGGTACATGATGGGTAGTGTACTAAGCAGTGGGCACACAGGATGTGCAGCACGAGGCTCCTGTATTCCCATACCTACCGTAGGAAGACGAATGAACAGCAGTGTGTCGTTAACTTACCGGGACTTAGTTTGAGAGTGTGATTGGGCGGCTGAGGCAGCTTGTGAGGATGTTCTTGAGAGTGTGATTGGGCGGCTGAGGCAGCTTGTGAGGATGTTCTTGAGAGTGTGATTGGGCGGCTGAGGCAGCTTGTGAGGACGTTCTTGAGAGTGTGATTGGGCGGCTGAGGCAGCTTGTGAGGATGTTCTTGAGAGTGTGATTGGGCGGCTGAGGCAGCTTGTGAGGACGTTCTTGAGAGTGTGATTGGGCGGCTGAGGCAGCTTGTGAGGATGTTCTTGAGGCCACGGGAGGGACATGTTCAGTCGGGTGGGACAATGTCCGTGAAGCTCTGCCATTCTGCAGAGCTGTCAGAGTGGGTATTGTGGGTTGGAGAGCAGTGTTAGAGGTGTGGAGAGAGATGCGCCTGGTCCAAGCAATGGCGTTAGCCATTTGTGACCTCTTGCAGAATCAGCCTAAGATCCCAACCATGAACATACTCCATGTCCAGTTTCCTATGTCTTCAATAAGACTGAGACTAGGAGGGACAGGCTAGCTCTCTCTGTGTGGACTCAGAGTAAACGTGTCCAGAGAATTTTTAAAAGGATTTTGAAATCAGGCATTGAGAGAACATGGATTGGCTCTTTTTCTAGTACCTGATTTTATCGAGAGGAACTGTTGAAGGAAGTGTGTGTATGTGTGTGAAAATTTTCACAAATACCCAGGTCTCTATTCTGTAGATCCAGCTGGTTTTAGAAGGCATAGGTAGAAGAGAACCCATAAAGAATATGAAGTTATAGGCTATTATGGAAACACTTGAAAACTGAGCAGACTTTTTGGCATTCAGAAGTTAGCAAGCATGAACAGCCAGACCACACTGGCTCACCTCTGCGGTGCTTGCAACCCATGTCTATCAGGACCAGTTCAGGCAACTGGTCTTTGAAACAGGTTTGCCACACCACACGGACAGGAAGAAAATCCTCCTGAGAAAAGAAAAAGCAGATTCCCTGGGGAGCTTGTGCATTAGAGGGGCGTGTTCGTTGACTGTACACTATACAAAAGAACTAGGGAAGAGACCCGCTAGAAAACAGGGCCGCCGTGATGGGAAGACACCTTTCTCCCATGGCAGAAGAAACAGAGGAGGCCCTGGGTGGGGCCCTCTGGTCCAGGCTCTCTAGAGTCTGCTACCTGAGAGTAACCCACAGCACAGGTTCCACGCCGACATGCCAGGGTCCTTGCCAGGGCTTGACTTTGCCTGGCCTCTGTCCTTTCTAACGCTGTCATCTTCAGAGAGTGAACTCAGGGTACTTGCACACTGAAATCATGTGATCTCTAGGGATGATGGTGGCTGGTGGCCCACACCTGCCCTTACTACATCCGACAGGAAGAAAGCAAGGGGCCAAAGACCCCACAGGAACATTATGACACAGATCTGATCCCTTGTTTGGCAAGAAAGAGCAGCTGTGCATGGAAAGCAAAGCCCTGCCTCTGCAGAGGACAGGCTTCTCACCAAACTTCCCTCAGCAATAAGGGGAAGGAGGAAGACAGCATCCTTGAGTCTTGGATGCCCCACCAGGTCCTACCTGGTTGGAGTGTGGCATCTGCTGATCATGTGCTGTCTCACGATTCCTGCTTTGACAGACCAAAGGTAACGAGCCAAGTTCTGATCTTGAGGGTGGGACCAAATGGCCCATGAGGGAATCAAAGAATAAACAACACTTAGGATTTTGACAGTTAAAAGCACTTCGAAATTTGTCCTGTCTACAAGAAATGCAGGGACAAAGGTGGAGCAGAAACTGAGGGAATGGCCTAGCAATTAACCAGCCCAATTTGAGACCCATCCCATAAGCAAACACCAATCTGTGACACTATTAATGATACTGTTGTGCTTGCAGACAGGAGCCTAGCATAACCGTTCTCTGAGAGGCTCTACCCAGCACCTGACTGAAACGGATGCAGAGACCCACAGCCAAACATTGGACAGAGCTCGGAGACTCTTATGGAAGAGTTGGGAGAAGGATTGACAGCCAAACATTGGACAGAGCTCGGAGACTCTTATGGAAGAGTTGGGAGAAGGATTGACAGCCAAACATTGGACAGAGCTCAGAGACTCTTATGGAAGAGTTGAGAGAAGGATTTACAGCTAAACATTGGACAGAGCTCGGGGACTCTTACGGAAGAGTTGGGAGAAGGATTGAAGGCCTGGAAGGGGACAGGAACTCCACAGGAAGACCAATAGAGTCAACTAACCTGGACCCTTGGGGTTCTCAGAGACTGAACAAGGAACTATAGAGTGGACATGGGCTGGACCTCCACTACCACTCATATGTAGCAGATGTGTAGTTTGGTCTCCATGTGGGTCTTAAACAACTGGAGCAGTGGCTGTCCCTAAAGCTGTTGCCTGTCTGTGGACTCTGTTCCTCTAACTGGGCTGCCTTGTCTGGCCTCCGTGGGAGAGGATGGGCCTAGTCCTGCAGTGATTTGATGCACCAGGATGGGGTGGGGTCGGGTTGGGGGAATACCTAGAGGAGCCCCACCTCTCAGAGGAGAAGGGGCTGGGAGATAGGGAACTGGGAGTAGGAACTGGGAGGAGGCAGCGATCAGGACGTAAAATGAATAAAGTAATTAATGGGGAAAAAAATAAAGTCCGTCCATTCCTTAAGGATGGGCTCAGGGACTTTTGGGGATTTAGAGAGTTCCCATGGTCATTCCCCAAAGGAAACTACAGATGGAGGCCCAGCACAGTCCTGCCTGCTCTCTGGCTGCTGTGATTGCCTGGGTTTCCTGGTTAAAATATCATTTTCTCTCCATGGTGAACAAGGACGCTTTAGGTCCAGCTAGACTTGAAAGTAACTTGGGGCCCTGCCCAAAGTACCAGGGAGAAAACAGTTTTGATCCCACTTGGATCCCAGTAGTCAAGTTAAAAGCAAATTATTCAAAGGCCCCCGGGAAAGGATTTGCAAATAAATTAAATTGCAGTGGGTACTCCGCAGGTGGCTTGTGCATTCGAGGGACATATTTGTTGACTGAGTATTATACTGAGAGGAAGGGAAGATAAATATCTGTGTTTGCACTGAGACACATTCCAAGTTCCCAAAGCCCTATTTTAAAATCTGCTAGCCAGTTTCCCCAACCGCTTGGTATTTTCTTCTTTTTGGAATCTGTTTCTTTTTGTGTGTTTGTTTATGTGCACACACATCTGTGCACTATGAGGAGGCCGGATCAGGGCTTGGGGTCCTCTAGAACTGAAGTTACAGGCACTTACAAGCCACCTTGTGGGTGCTGGGAACTAAACCTGGGTCCTCTAGAAGAACGAAGGACTTAACCACCGAGCTGTCTCTCCAGACCCTGAAATTCCTGTTTTTGAACAGCAGATGATTACAGTGACACTTTTTGTTGTTGCTTCAGGCGATTATTTGTAGTTGTTCTTTATCTTTTGAGTTTTTTCTTTTTCTTTTTTTCTCCTTTGGACTGTATGATGCTCAACTGAAATTATGAAATGAATTGTAAACCTCTCCTGATTATCAGCAAAATCAGTATTTATTTCTCCATTGACAAAATATACAGCCACAACCTTGAAAACACTGATGCAAAAATATTAATTAGGTATTATTACTCTTTTTAAAGGTACGGAACTTAGTGCTTGCTGTGGAGAGGATATAGTTAAAAAGCAATAAAATATCTATCAATAAAGTAACATCAAACCTTTGTTCATGCTAAGGAGGTGTCTCAGGACCTTCAAATGGCTTGGAAGAGCCATCATTTCTTAGGAGTAGACCATCCATGAAAATGCACGTGGTGGAGCTCTCTGATTGGCTAGCCGCAGCAGCGCAGCTCACCGTTCGGTTTACTTACTTGCATCAGTGCTTTCAGAGGCTGAGTGTTCCGTAGCCTAAATCTACTTCCGGGGACGGTTTCCCTGGAAGTAGATTCTGACTAGAGTAAGACCACGTGGGCCGTAGGAAGGCCACTTACAAGATCCCCAGACAAGGCTGGACTGGAAGTGGAAATGTGAAGTCAGGGGTGTGGAGGTAAAAGAACGTGAACAACCAACCGACCAAGAACGGATCCAAAGAGTAAGGAGTTGATGGTGCTTGAGCTTTGAGATAGCAGAGACAGCTGGGCTGCGGGAATCAGGCACACGACACATTACAGACGCTATAAACATCCAAGAGAGTCCACTGGGTCCCGTGGGTGCTCTGAACTTCTGGAGTTAGGAGAATTTAGTTGATCACAGAATTTTCTCATTCAAATTGCCTTTGCCTTTTTCCTCCCACAGTGAACTCTTGGATAACGGGGCCATTCTTTTTCATCTTAAAGCGCCTGGTGCCATGCCAGCCACACAATACTGAGAGCAAGAGTTCCTGGAAAGGAACTGTGTCTATGCAGATGGTGGACACAGATGGTCCAGATTAGAACTGCAGTGGTGTGGAGGGATGGGGATACTGCAGATCCAGAAGCTAATCACCTAGTTTTGGGTTAGCTTTTAGCCTCTGAATACCACCATCCCTTGACTACCTTGACCTAACTTCTTGTGACTCATAGATAAAAAAGCCTTTTGAAATCTATCGACTTATGAGGCCAATAGCTTCCATCAACCCAAAAGTTAAGCATGCCATCAGCTAACATCGAGAGCTATGGAAAACCTTCCCCCATCTTTCTGTAACCTCTCCAATGACTGGATCTTAAATGGCCTTAACTGTTTTTTTTTTTTCTGTGAAACTATGAAATTGCTTCCATGTTGGAGTGTGAAACTTGAGGTGCCTAAAAATCTGTGTTCCTAGGCTGTGGTCGCTTAAATTTGGCTCTGGGATAAACTGTATTTTATTTCACTTAAGATGAGAGCTTAGGTTTTGCGTTGACAGTTATGGTGCCACATTTTGGACTCAGAATGATCCACTTTTCACCAGGGGAAAACCTGAATGGAAGGCAGGCAGGCACCTGCGTGGACCCACTGAGTCTAAGATGTCTGCGACACCTGGTGAGTGGTTTCAGGGTCTCAGGCTGCCCTTGGTCTGGTTGAAGGCTTTGCTGTTGTTGTTATTGTTGTTGTTGTTGTTGTTGTTTGAGACAGGGTTTCTCTGTGTAGCCTTGGCTGTCCTGGAACTCACTCTGTAAACCAGGCTGGCCTCAAACTCAGAAATCCGTCTGCCTCTGCCTCCCAAGTGCTGGGATTAAAGGTGTGCGCCACCACCGCCCAGCTCGGTTGATGGTTTCTTTGTTTATTCTGAGTTGGTTAATTAAGGATCATAATTTGGTAGACACCTTTCCTGGTCTGCTTTCAATATACTTGGTTTAAGGTATCTAGTGTGCTTGCTTTAAGAATTCTGGTTCTGTTATTTGGTTTGGTTTTATTTGTTTGCTTGCTTTGGGATCTCTAAAGGCATTCTGGAGTTTGCCCACTTTTGGAAGGATGAAGGAATTTTGGTTTCTGTTTTGTTGTCTTGGCTTTCATTGCCTTTCAAATATTTTGGGTTGTTATCGTTTTGCTTCTGCTTCCTGCCACTCCTGAAATGCTCAGTTCTGCATCTTCCTGACGCTCTTCACATGGCCTTGTCAAGCCTCTAGGGACTTTATGAGTGCTTGTCTTAGTCATAGTTCTATTGCTATGACGAAACACCAGGACCAAGGCAACTCTTATAAGAACAACATTTAATTGGGGCTGGCTCACAGGTTCAGAGGTTCAGTCCATTATCATCAAGGCAGGAGCATGGCAGCATCCAGGCAGGCATGGTGCAGGAGGAGCTGAGAGTTCCACATCTTCATCTGAAGGCTGCTAGCAGAATACTGAGTCCCAGGCAGCAAGTATGAGGGTCTTACAGCCTACTCCCACAGTGACACACCTACTCCAACAGGGCCACACCTTCTAATAGTGCCACTCCCTGGGCCAAGCATAGCCAAACCACCACAGGTAACAACAGAAGGCACTCATGCCCTGCCACCCACAAGTGTGCAGATATCAGGCAACACCTCATGATGTGCAACAGCTCCCCTGGGGATCTAACAAGCATCCCCACTCCCCATGTTTTTATGAATGTGATGGATAACCCAGGGGCCCAGTGGGAGTAGATGGTCTCAGGATAAAGCTGAGAAACTTGGTCCTAAAAGCAGCACATAAAGTTGACCCAAAACAAGCATCCCCACCTGGCACAGACAGGCAACTTTTCAAAAAAAAAAAAAAGAGACAAAGTTAGAAACAGGAAGTGTTTGGGGATAAACTGCAGCAGGCTTTATGTGCAGTAACTACTGGCCTTCAAGCTGCAGGGAGTTGGGGAAAGGGGAGATCTGACTGAAGCTTGCCTGGCTCAGCTGTCCCTCAGTACAGAACACTGACCACCTCCAAACTGGTTTACCTTGAACTCTTAAAGTCCTGGGAAATAAAAGCTTTGAAAAAAATCACAAACACGCAGGCTGCTTTAATTATAATATAAAATTATCTGTAAAAATTGATTAAAATGGCAATTCATAATGGTAAAGGGCTCTAAAATAGTACACATGAGTTAAATTACATGGTAAAATAAGAAATTGATTTTAAAATGTTAAAGTTTATCTCAACACTAATGATAAATTCTAAAACACCCACCCCCATCTCTTCCTCTGACCTGGCTCCTTTGTCTTCTACCAACCTATAGTTTTCCTTGGGAGGCAGTTTCTCCTCCTCCTCCTCTTGCTCCTCCTCTTGCTCCTCCTCCTCCTCCTCCTGCTCCTCCTCTTCCTCTTCCTCCTTTTCCTTCTTCCTTTTCCTCCTCCTCTTCTTCCTCCTCCTCTTCCTCCTCCTCCTACTTCTTCTTCTCTTCCTCCTCTTTGCTCTCCTCCTACTACTTCTCTTTCTCCTTCTCCTCCTCCTCTTCTCCCTCCTCCTCCTCCTCCCCTTCCTCCTCTCCTCCTCTTCCTCCTCCTCCTCCTCTTCCTCTTCCTCCTTCTCTTTCTTCTCCTCCTTCTTTTTCCTCCTCCTCCTCTTCCTCCTCCTTCTTCCTTCTCTTCCTTCTCTTCCTCCTCTTCTTCCTCCTCCCTCCTCCTCCTTCTCTTAAATCATACACACAATAAAGTATCATTATTATGCAAAATGGTCCCAAAATTCTGCCAGTCTTAAAGCCAGAAATCTCAGTTTGTGCTAAGTTGGGTCCCTAAAGCTTGGGGGATCCCTTACAACTGTTGAAGATAACCAAATGAAGTTCCCCCAACATTTCTAGGGTTTAAACAGTGCTGAAACCCAGGCACTGTTGGTGAGTTTTCCTGTTTGTCATTTGGACAGATGACAGTCTTGTTAAATTTGGCTCATGTTTTCCTCTGCTTCTGTTTATTTCTGACCAGAGACCCACTAAATGTTTACATGCACCAAGAACAGAAACAGGCATTTCCTGACCCTGCCATACAGCTCCTGGGTCATTTGTAAAAGTTCATGGATTTTTCTGAGAAAATGTCATCATGAAACCTGATATCCACATAAACTAAGTCACTTTCTTACCTCCTAGACAACAGCCTGGATACAATGCGAGACTACTTCCCTGTGTGTGTGTGTGTGTGTGTGTGTGTGTGTGTGTGTGTGTGTGTGAGAGAGAGAGAGAGAGAGAGAGAGAGAGAGACAGACAGACAGAGAGAGAGACAGACAGACAGACAGAAAAAGAGATAAACAGACAGAGACACAGAAAAAGATAGAGATAGACAGACAAAAACAGAGACAGAGAGGTACAAAGAGAGACAGAGAGAGACAGAAACAGACAGTGACAGAAACAGAGTCAGAGAGAGACAGAGAGGGAGACAAAGATGAACAGAGAGAGACAGAGAAAACTGTAAGTCTGTGTGACAACCTATATTTACCTTTTTGAATCTTAAAGAGACAGCAGAAACTTTCTATATTTTTATACTGAACATGAGTTCACACCTACTTCCATAGAATTGTGTCGTGTATGTCTATGGCAATTGTTTTATATGGTTATGGTTGTTTCCATATGTTGTTTGTGTCAAAAATTGTAACAAACTATGGCTACTTCAGTTTTTTAATTCATATTTTGTTATGTGCTAAAAATTATTATTGTTGTTATCAGCATGCCCAATTAAAATGCACATACAGTTACAAATTTAAACATGGTGGTGGTGATGCATTAGAAAACCAGGAAAATACAGGCAACCTTACAAATCTGGGCACTCTAAACATCTTAAAACATAGAAAAATGGTGTTTTTGAGTCTCTTAAATGTTTCATAAGACCTTAAAATGCTAATTGTTTATTTAAAACTGCATTTATTCAAATAATACAATAAAATTTCATTAAGCTATAAAATTTGTTGTTATATAGATTTTTTCTTTTTTAAAAAAAGATTTATTTATTTATTTTATGTATGTAAGTATACTGTAGCTGTCTTCAGACACACACCAGAAGAGGATGTCAGATTCCATTACAGATGGTTGTGAGCCACCATGTGGTTGCTGGGAATTGAACTCAGGACCTCTGGAAGAGCAGTCAGTACTCTTAACCACTGAGCCATCTCTCCAGCCCCATAGATAGATTTTTTTTAAATACAGATTTTTTTAAAAAAACAAAATCTAAGCGATATACTCATTTTTATCGCATTTATTTAGTAAATAGCATAATTTGCTGTGATTTCTTTTCCAAAATATTATCAGTATAAAGCATTAGATGTAAGGTGTTTTATTAAGGCTGGACTACCCATAAAGGAACAGATGTTCACAAAAGACCTGTACGTTATGGTCCCTTTCTCAGGGTGAGGATCGAGGAATACAACCTCAACAGCAAGTATATTTAACCAGTGGGAACCGAAGGGAGCACAAATAGAGTTAGCTAATTGTCCTAGATCTTTATTGTGGACAGGTAATGTAAGGTTTTAAATTTTAAAAGAAATAGACATTTTTAAAGGCTAACATGTATAGTCACACATTTCTAGCCCAGGGTCCTTATCTCTGCTCTGGTTCTATGACGTGGTCTACATGGTTGGAGGTAAGGATTGGCTTCACGATGTGGTCACTGGTACTCAAGTATACTGTCCCACTGGGTAGCCACCTCCTTTGAGATACTAAATGTTGTGCCAGAGATGAAGAGGGTGCCTTATGCCTGTGCTTTTACATGTCTTTTATATGTCTGCAAGTGTAAATGTCAATACAAACCTTTTAAGAGTTTAAATGTATTTTTGACCACTACTGACTCTTTAAAGAAGAAGAAAAAAAAGGACAGGCAAGTTATTTCAAAGCCCTGTCTTAGCTCGGCCTCTGTGACAACCCTAAACAGTTGTTAGAAATTGCCATTTTTAAACCTGCCTTAAGACTTCTAAGACATCTTGGAGTGTACAGAGGAGCTTACCAGTTGCTTCACAATGCTGCCTCTGAGGGAGTCGCTCACCTCTGCTTTTAGTCTTAAAAATATTCAAGTCATAAAT
The DNA here is from genome assembly GCF_008632895.1 of Mastomys coucha. Classification (NCBI taxonomy): domain Eukaryota; kingdom Metazoa; phylum Chordata; class Mammalia; order Rodentia; family Muridae; genus Mastomys; species Mastomys coucha. Next base: position 62,031,770 of record NW_022196913.1, read on the forward strand.
GACAAATTTCCATCTGTTCTAGACGCCTTATAAACACGGGTGCTTTGTCCAAACAAACAACTTTAAGATGTGTCCTATAATAAATAAGTATTTAGGAAATAATTTAACCTTGGTAAAGAAAACAAGAACTAATAATGTATTTACCTGCATTTATTTCTGTTACATATCTAAGATACCGTATATATTTTCTGTGTTTTAGAGGCACAGACCTTTCTTCTGAACGTTCATTTAAAATTTTATTATAATTGCCTTCTAAACTTTATAATAATAATAATACAATTAAGATTAATTTATGTTGCAAAAAAGATTGTTTAAAATGGTTATGTCTAAAAGTTGAATATAATATAAAAGCTACGCCCTGAGATAAAATTAATGGTTTTTCTTTCTAACAATAGTTTCTTCTTATATGTAAGTATACTGTACTAGGTTTGGACACTCCAGAAGAGGGCATCAGATCTCATTATGAATGGCTGTGAGCCACCATGTGGTTGCTGGGATTTGAACTCAGGGACTTTGGAAGAGTAGTCAGTGCTCTTAACCACTGAGCCATCTCTCCAACCCATAACAATAATTTCTTGAGTATTAATCTATTCTTAATAACATTCATCAAATAGTTAAATGAATAAAAAATTAAAACTACAAAAATCTTGTTTTATTCCATTATTAAGTGTATATTTGAAACCTGTGATAGATTTTTAGTTTTATGTGTTTCCCCCTTGAACAAAGTCTTTGCCGTTTGGATAGCCATTGTTTAGAAACATTATTTTAAGTCATTCTTACTAAATTATATGATTGTGAAAAAACATTTAAGCCTGTTCATGAAATTTGCTCTATTAGAGAATTGAATAACACAGGATCGTAAAGAACTTTATGTATGATAACTAAAATTCAAAGTTAATTAGAAAGTCTTCCTCAAAGAATTAAAAA
>NW_022196913.1:62032706-62053189 GCF_008632895.1 Mastomys coucha
AAAAAAAAAAAAACAAAACCCAGGTGACTTCATCAGCAAAAAAGGGCAAAAGATTCTCTTCTGGATCTACATTCTTATTTAAAGATTGGACCGTATCCAGGTCCTTGTTACACACTCCTGGATCATCCACACCCAACGATGTGGACTCTCTCATCTGAGAGCACAATCTCTGGGCTTTGACAGTGCTGGGAAGTGGTGGGCACTCAGCTCCCCTGATGGGCACACAACGCCCCTGATAGTCAGGTACCATGAGTAAGTAAACACTGCCCACAATTTATGTTCTTTTTTTTTTTTTTTTTTTTTTTTTTTTGACTTTTTGACTTTTTGACTTTTTTGAGACAGGTGTAGCGCTGCCTGTCCTGGAACTCACTCTGTAGACCAGGCTGGCCTACCTTTGTAAATATACTTTTAAAAACTGTATATGATAGTTAACATTCTACCTGAAGTATTTCGAAGTAATGAAATAATGCTAACCTTGGCTTTAATGGGGTTGCAGATGAAGACACTATGTCCCTTCACTTTAAACCTGAGGTTTTTGTTATCATTATTGGCTTACTCTAAACCCTGACCTCATTTAAAACTAGTATATATGTTTAAAAGATTCAAGTGTTTTCAACATCTGTCCCAACACCGGGAGTAACTGGGACCAGCAGGACCCAGGCACACAGGAATTCCTCCAGTCCAGTGACACAGCTTCTTTCCAGTCTGTCTGGGCCGGTGCCTTGAGCAGATCTTGGGTGCAAACTCCAGTAGTCAGTCCCACAAAACCCAGAGGAAGCTCCACTCCCAGGTGCTCTAACAGCCACAGGATCACAGGATCCCAGAATCATGGGATCCCAGAGACAGCTTGACTCTGAGGAGTTCTGACACAACCAGGATCACAGGAAGGACAGGCTCCAGTCAGATTTAGCCAGGGCAGGTAGCACTAGAGATAACCAGATGGTGGGGGGCAAGCATAAGAAAATAAGCAACACAAACCAAGGTTACTTGGCATCATCAGAACCCAATTCTCCCACCATAGCAAGTCCTGGACACACTATCACACTGGAAAAGCAAGGTTCAGATCTAAAATCACTTCTCATGATGATGATACAGGACTTTAAGAAAGACATAAATAACTTCCTCAAAGAAATACAGGAGAACACAGGTAAACAGCTAGAAGCCCTTCAAGAGGAAACACACACACACAAAAAAAAATCCCTTAAAGAACTACAGGAAAACATAATCAAACAGGTGAAGGAAATGAACAAAACCATCCAGGATCTAAAAATGGAAATAGAAACAATAAAGAAATCAGAAAGAGACAACCATGGAGATAGAAAACCTAGGCAAGAAATCAGGAGTACAAAATACAAAAGATAGAAGAGAGAATTTCAGGGGCAGAAGACACCATAGAAAACATTGACACAACAGTCAAAGAAAATGCAAAAAGCAAAAAGCTCCTAACCCAAAACATCTAGGAAATCCAGGATGCAATAAGAAGACCAAACCTAAGTATAATAGGTATAGAAGAGAGTGAAGATTTCCAAGGTAATGGACCAATAAATATCTTCAACAAAATTATAGAAGAAAACTTCCCTAACCTAAAGAAAGAGATGCCTATGGTCATACAAGAAGCCTACAGAACTCCAAATAGACTGGACCAGAAAAGAAATTCCTCCTGTCACATAACAATCAAAACACCAAATGCACTAAACAAAGAAAGAATTTTAAAAGCAGTAAAGGAAAAAGGTCAAGTAACATATAAAGGCAGGCCTATCAGAATTACACCAGACTTCTCACCAGAGACTATGAAAGCTAGAAGATCCTGGGCAGATGTCATACAGGCCCTAAGAGAACACAAATGCCAGCCCAGGCTACTATACTCAGCAAAACTCTCAATTACCATAGATGGAGAAAACAAGATATTCCATGACAAAACAAAATTTACACAATATCTTTCCACAAGTCTAGTCCTACAAAGGATAATAAATGGAAAATACCAACATAAGGAGCAAAACTACACCTTAGAAGAAGCAAGAAAGTAATCTTTTAATAAACTCACACAGACCTACAACAAAAACCTCTTACAACAACACCTCTTACAACAAAAACAGGAAGTGACAATTACTTTTTCTTAATATCTTAATATGAAAATTAATATTACCAACATATCCTAATTAATTGAAATCCAAAAATATGAGGAATTGGAAATTTGTTGACTGTCATCCAGTGGTCTCTCTAATTTGGTAACTGGAGAAATAGGTCCAATATTGTACAATCCATATACACTTTCAGATTGTTTATGACAGTATCTTGCTGAGTATAACATAATGGTCTTGAAATCTTGCTTCTCCTATTTCAGCCTCTCTATTATTATTGTTTATTTCATGTTTTTATACTATACTATGGTTTTCAGAACAGCTCACATATTTCAAAAGTATTTCAAAAGAAAGGTAGACAATTAACTTGGGAGGTGGCTTTTAAGAGAACAATAAAGAGTGAGACTGAATGCTTTGCTTGATGTTTGTAACTCTTGTATCAAGTTTGAAGAAGAGGACTTTATAAGTTACTCTTTCTCTGAGATGAATGCTTTTCCAAATTATCACAGCCAATGAACAAGATTCTTACCCTCACCTAATGTCTGTGCCACCCTCCAAGCAGAACCATTGTTCATTGAAACAGTTGATGAATGACTTTATGGATAGACCATCTTTAGTACACACACCATTTCTTAAATGAATGTAACCTGTTCTCTGTGGCCTGAGAATAAAGTCACTCACTCAAGTCAACAACAACAACAACAACAAAAAGATTCAAGTGTTTTATATAAATACATGTATATACATACATATATGTATATATGTATATATATTTTCATTATTAAACATAATTTGGATAAAACAAAAAAAGACCTTTTAAATTAAATCTTAAGCCCCACTACTCTAAGTAGAGATTTCCAAGAATTCGAGTTGCTTTTCTTATCCAGATCACACAGAAGTCATCAAGCTGGAGTGACAGCGACATTCATGACGCTTGTGTACCTGAGTCATGATGGCTCCTGATCAAATCAGCATCTTAGATGCCCTTTAATACCATTAGCTGAGATTTAAAAATCCAACAATACCTGGTGCTTTGCTAATGAGACACTACTACTGTGGCTCCAGTGTCCGGTTTCTAACCACTTAAATATGTCAGAGAGTTCACAGAATATAGATACCTGCAAGAACAATGGCAAACATACAGTCAACCCAGTTAAAATATATACATTTTACTTATTTAAAATATGTAATATGTGCTTTCTTTGTTACCTTCAGTCTGTTAGGCCACACTGTTTCTGATTTTTTGTTTGTTTGTTTTTCGAGACAGGGTTTTTCTTTATAGCCCTGGCTGTTCTGGAACTCAACTCTGTAGACCAGGCTGGCCTCAAACTTAGAAATCCACCTGCCTCTGCCTCCCAAGTGCTGGGATTAAAGGCATGCACCACCACTGTCCGGCAATGTTTCTGATTGTTTTAAGTTTAGGGTATGGTAGCCCCATTGTATGACTCCTGTAAATGTTATGTCAGATACAGAGGTCCCAGTCAGAGGGCAAGAGGGTTAGATCTGGGTCATGGTGGCTAATAGTTTTGATATGATCCAGGAGTTTCTTTTCTTTGTGTCTATCATCATCATCATCATCATCATCATCATCATCATCATCATCATCACCCAGGAGTTTCTTTCTTTCTGTCTATTTTTATTCCCCTGTCCTGAGGATGGCTGCCCTGCCCGTTACTCAGCCTCTCATTCACCAGATAAGCCTTCTAGCTCTGAGGGACCTTATCATGCCTGATAAATAATATTTGTCCCTGCAAGCACAAAACATCGTGGTAGGTCAGCAGGCGGTCTGTGAAGGAGAACTGGAAAGAAGCCATGTCTGCAGAGACTGATGGGCTGCTGAGTGCGGGGAGGAGGCTGGGATGTTGCAGGTCCAGGAGCTAATCATCTCATTTTGGAAGCTTTAATGCCTTCATAGCCATTCCCTGTCCACCTCTGTGTCAGAACTAACACTGTGACTGATATGTTCAAACAAACAAACAAACTCCTTGGAATCTTTTAACTTAGCAGATCACTAGCATCCAGCAATCCAAAAGCTAAAAATGGATTCAGATGGTGTCTTTGGCCTCCAGTGAAGCTTCCCCTGACTTGCCGTAGCCACCTCTCTGACGTGCCAAGCAAGCGGTGTGTTTTAAATTTGACTTGGTTCATAAGTTTCTTTGCTCTATAAAACTATAAAACTTCATGATGGAACATGGAATTTGGGGTAACCTAAATCTTTGTTCGTAGGCATGGTCACTCAAATTTGGCTCTAGAATAAAGTATTTTTTATTCCCTGTAAGGTGAAATCTGTGTGTGGCGGGGCACATCCACAATAGGTACTTATTAACTACTTTATTTAAAAAAAAAAAAAACAAGACTGAGGGGCCTACGGAGATGGCGTGTAGTAGAAGACCCAAGTTCCAATCCCAGGAAGCCACATTAAATATGGAACAAAATACACTTGGGTCTGTGGAGTGTTGCTTGTATGTATATGTTTTTCTGAGCTGACCACTTAGTATTAGGCAATCATTTTAAATGTATGTATGTATTTGTTTATATATGTGCCCATATGTAACAATAATAATTTTAAAATGAGGCTGTGAATTTGAGAGGGGGTATATGAGGAGTCGGAGGGAGGCGATGAAGTAATGTAACTATATTTTAGTTTAAAAACAAACAAACAAACAAACAAAACCAAGACAGCATGGTGGTGGTGGTGGTGGCAGAAACTCGTTAAGTCAGCAAAGGGGGCACAGGGATGCTCCGGCTGCCTAGCCAGCTAGTTTAGCCTAATTGGCAAGTCCCAGGCCAGTGAGAAGCTCTGCCTCAAAACAACAATGGGAGCAAAAAATCAACAAGGCGAGTGCCACCTGAGGTTCTACATGTGTACATGAGGATTCACATGTGTGCATGTCCCCTCACATGTGTGCACATACACAGAGGAACTTCCTGAGAGGTCAAGAGAAAATGAGATATGCCTCAGTGCAGAGGTGCCACATGGGTTAGCCTCTGAGAGGCTCCATGTTCGGATCCTTATTTACCACTTCTGTTTTGTTATACAAATTACCATATTACATATGCTGATACATATTCCCCCCCCCCCTTTTTTTTTCTGCTTGAAGGTATCAAATACAGTCTCCACATGTAATGACTGTAAGGAACAAATTCCAGAATGACACGCTCAGTTTTCAGAATTGTAAATGGAGGAGCCCAAGCAAAGGGCATGATTGGTTCAACCAAGGTCAGGGATAGAAGCAGAGGCAGGGCCAACAATGAGATGCATTGTGTTGCTCCATCTGTACCTGAAGAGCAGCCTTGCCTCCATCCGGGAAGGGCAGCGCCTGCCTGGTTTACTTTCTCAGTCTCAACAAGGTTTGGGGCTCTGAAAAATACCCAGTAATGAAAAGGATAGGCCGTGGGTATTCTAACAAGGAAGGTCAGGATGAAGCTGACAAGATTGGCTACAAGGCACACTGGCTGTGTTTAGGAAGTTAAAAATGTAAAATAATTATTGACTAGACTATTGGCAAGTAATCCAGTCATAATTTTGAGCACCAAAAGACTGAGAATGTGTAAATGAATCGGCACTGGGGGAGGTGCCCGCCCAGTCCGGCGAAGTCAGTACTGGTACATAGGTGTGCATCTGCCTTGGCTTATTCATTATAGCCGCTCTCGGTTCCTGATGGCTGTAAGAGCTCAATGCGAATGCGTGGTCTTACTTTCTTCCTTTAAGTTACACAAAATTAGCATACTGCAGTGATCATCTGCATCTTGTTCTGCCTCTTTTTATCTTTCTTTTCAATTTAAAATGTATCTCGGAGAGCTCAAATGCCTAAGCCAATACCTTCACTTAGCTGCAAAGTACCCTTGGATTCTGCATCATAATTTAATTAAATGGCCTTGTATTGATGATCATTTGGGTTATTTCTAACCCTTTGTTCTTAGAGGGAAATGTCCTTCTACGACTAGCACTGCATATACCACAGGGGTTTGCATGCATCGCCCTGACATATTGCCAATTGTCCTCTTCGTGGTTGTACCAATTTATATGCAGGTCCTGTGTGCCACACCGACAGATCCCTCCCAGCCTACACTGAGAGAGGAGTGAGGCATGATTTTTTCCCTATTTCCAGAACTGAAACTGACACAGATCTGGCTTCCGGGAGGAGAGGTTGGCTCCCCGAGAGACATCTGGAACCAGACCACCCACGCCCCCAGATTCAGGGTCTCCACATAGACTAGCTCATTCCTACCTACATATTCTTGAATGGCAGGCACTGTTATATCGTGGTGTGCTTACCAGAGCAGGAAGCTGAGGTTAGGAGGGAGCGGTCTTCCCAGGTACTGTAAACACCAGAACTCGGATCAAGACACCCTCAGGATCGCAACCAGTGTTCCATCCCGGCTGGAACGCTGCGTTTATGTGCAGAGTTTGGGTTTGGTCATTTGTACGCTATTTATTTCCCGGTTGATTTATGATCTTTCCCGTGGCTTAGCTGTCTTCCAGTTCGTGTCTGGTTTCTGAGAGACATATTTGTATCTAATGTGGCTCTGGCTTGCTGCTTTTCCCTGTAGACATACGAGATGCCCAACAGGGAACCGGGTGTTCAAACATTTCTCCCAGGAAAGATTATTTTATTCTCAGGCAGCCTCCCCTTTCTGCCGGGTTCCTGTTAAAAGCCACCATGTTTGCTCCAGGTTATAAATATTGATCTGTTTTCTCTCCTCACTCCCATTTCAATATGAACATTGGAGCAATGGGCTACGTAACACTGGCAAATAAAGCAGCTTGGGACAAGTTTATTATTTCATTGACTATATATGAAGGATTAACCCAACATAATTGTAGGAAGATAAATATTGAGTTCGGGCTGTGCTCTGCATATCATGTAAAGCAGTTTCAAGCTATAGCTTCACTTGGTGACTCCATCTCACAGGAAGCATTTGGTTCCTTTTGAGGACAAGGCTGACTCTGTGTCTTGCGCCTCCTGCCCAGTGCCACTCAGGAGATTCATAAACTGGGGATTCAGCTCTAACCCTAACGCCATGCCTTGGCTCGACAGCTAGGTCTCCAGGAGGTACTCTCAACTTGGTTTGTTATCTACTGTTACCCATGTTAACACCACCTCTCATTCTCAGCCTCTCTATCAGCCTCTGCCTCTCTATCAGCTTCAGCTTCTCTATCACTCGGCTTCTCTATCACCTTCTGCCTCTCTATCACCTTCTGCCTCTCTATCACCCTCTGCCTCTCTATTATCCTTTACCTCCAATATAGTCTCTGAGCTCTGAGGCCTCTTGAACCGTTTGGTAGCTGTCTTAGTTACTTTTATTTTGAAGTAACCATGACTAAGGCAACTTATAAAAGAGAGCATTTAATGGGGGGGAGCATTATAGTTGTTTATAATTTCAGAGGGTAAGTCCAGGGCCATTTTGGTGGGGAGCATGGCAGCCAGCAGTCAGGCTGGCAGGCAGGCAGGCAGGCAGAGCAGAAGCTGGGAGCTTACGTCTCATTTGCAAGTTGGAGGCAGACAGAGCTAAATGGAGTGGTGTGGCTTTTGAAACTGGCGACACACCTCCTCCAACAAGGCCACACCTCCTAATGCTGGCTGAACAGTTCCACCGGGGAACCGGGTGTTCAAACATATAAACCTTTGGGCCCTCCCCATTCAAATCACCACACTAACCCACATATATAGATATTGTTTCTGTGTGATATATAATGTGTCATCTGGTGATTTTAATAGTTAAGATGGCAATAAAAGATCCTGTACTGGCCTGTGGTCATCTGTCAAAGGAATAACAGGCAAGGAACTGACATAGTTTGTGATTTTATTGTTATCCAGTGAACTCTCACATTGTAAGAACACCCACATGTTCTATATTTCTGACGTAGAATGCTCACAACAGCAAACAGTGTAAAAAGTTCATTTATTAAACATACCTATGCCTTTAAAAATCTCCCAGGAAAGATTATTTTCCCCAAATACAAGCATTCCACTGAAAAGACTGGAGCACCTAAGAGAGAATATTCTGGAGACAGAGCAGCTGCTCTTTCATAGACTGGTACTCACCCTGCTGGAATAACTGGGAGCAGGGTAGCAGCAGTTACCTGTCTAGGAAGCCACTACACGGCTGTAAAATGATGTATATTTGCATCTCTCTACTTCATTCAAAGGCCCAAGTGCCTTTGGTCATATGCTTGCATCCAGCCATTTGCCCATTCCTGCTACCGTCAGAATCTCTCCAATTCACAGCCTGCTTTTGTCTCTCCTAGCTGACCACCTCCATGCCTCTTGTCCTGAAGCTGATGAAAGCTTTGGGGCAGCCCATTCCCAAGAAACCAGAAAAAGCCCATCCATCCAACCTTCTCAGTCCAGAGTTAGAGATGTCCTGATACTAAGTTTTGGTTCAAGACTGCATCTCCTCAAAATCACGCGGACAACTGAAATCACTGGGAAATTGTCACAGAAAAGCTCAAATAGCTCTGCCAGCGGTGGAGAGTGTAAAGGACTGTGGCCAGGCGCTGAGAGGCGCCTCACCCCAAGGGCCTTCCTCTGGGCTTCCTTCAGCATCTGTCTCTATCCTGGATAGAAGGCCCCCGAGCAGGGCTTGGAGGAAAGGGAGACAGAGTCGGTGTGCGTTTGATATCCTCTGCAAGAACCTTGAGCAACCTCCATTTACTTTGATGGTCACTCTGCTTGAACCACACATTGGAAATTAAGCCAAACAACCACTAATTCTTGGATCCCATTGGATTTGCATGACCTAAAGTACCAGTACCTTGGGACCATAGTTCAATTTCCTGGAGGGTACAGCTATGTTCAGAGAAGCATCATTTACAATAAGAAGACACTCTAAGTGGATGGAAGGATATGAATACCAGGAATGGTATTTCTCTTAAAAAAGGAAAAAAAATCTTGATACACACCATCGCATGGATGAGCCTGGAGGACAGTTAACGCTGCACCAGATAGCCAGTGATGCCCAAGGCTAGGCACGAACTGTTAACTGCAGCACAGGAGGCATCAGTGATTTCTACACGACCATCTATCTCCAGGTTTCTCAAAGCCCTCAGGTCTATATTTTTCCTTAAAATTGTATAATCCAAGCTGTAATGAATGAAATGTAGGGATAGAAAGTTTAACAGCTCCCCACCAAGTAATTCTGATGTCATGAATGGTGGAAGCCTTCGGATGTATCCGATCCTATTCAAATCTTGGGGAATCTGGCTCCAGCCTGCTTTTACAGCCTTGCTTGCCCCCACCCTTCCCCTGGGACATTTTACCCTTTCTATAATGCCCTGCACTTACCTCATGCCCTCTTCAAGACTTCCTTTCTCTGCTCGTCTTCACCTGTTGCAACTCCCTCAACGCCAAGGATGGTGCTCACTTTGATGTTTCTGTAGAATTTCCCTGAATCTGTTCCACATCTTCACCTGTCTCCCTGCCTAGCACAATCATAGCATTGAGTTGTGAGCATTAGGACTGCCTGTTCCAGTGTGTGCATATCTCACCCCTGTAATCCCAGGACATGGATTCTAGCTTGGAATTGATGTTCTCTGAGAGGACAAGGAATTTCCCCTGCTCCAAGTCTCATGCTTGGCTCTGAGTGAGTGTTCAGAATTTATTGCAGTAAATTGGATTTAGCTTTGCAGCCCAGACCTTGCCTTTAAGCTCTACATAAACATATGCCAAAGGTACCTCTCCTTTCTCCGTTGATTGCTCAGGCCGGGATGTCAGGCATCACCTTTCCTAATAATGCTCTCTCACCTCTTCTATACAACCAGTAATCACATCTCCAGAATAAATTACAAAGAATCTCTTTTCTGTTTGTTTTTTCTGTGCTCCGTCACCAGGCTCCTTCATTTCCCTCTACTGTCTGAAACAGCACCATCCACACTTAGTTCTTTCAGTGACTTCTCGTTCCTGCAACTTTGTAACCTATTGAGCCATCCCAGCATTCACGCCCTTTCGTGGATATCCTATCATGCTTGACAGCAGGAATTCCAAAGATTTGGAAGGCTCTGCAGGGTCCAGATCATCTGCATATCCTACAGCCAAGTTCTGGTTTAATTCCCATCTCCTGGCATTAACTACATTGCTGCTCTTTATTTTCATCCTGTCTCTTTCTTCCCCTTAGAAAATTTGCCCATAATGCTCAGTAGGAGGAATGCTATTTCCAAATCTTTTACCCTTAGCTACTTGCTAATCTCCTGTCTGGGTTCTGACTCAGTGTCACTCAGAGAGACCTGTAGATCCCTTTTCTAACCTCCTCAGAGCACCTGTCATCTTTGCATCTTAGCCCTGCACCAGTTAGACTCATTAAAGGCAGAGCCCCGGAGGCACCCAAGCCACAAGGAGGAAGGCAGCTCAGAGCTTCCCCTTGGGTTAATCCTTCAACCAAGGATCCCAACTGTGTAATCAAAGCTGGAATGACTGAAATGTAGGGATAGAAACTTTAACAACTCCCCACCAAGTAATTCTGATGTCATAAATGGTGGAAGCCATTGGATGGCCTTGGAGGAGCCAAGTCACATCGAGCAAGGAAGCTCAGGGCGCCCCCTTGGGTTACTCTGACAACCAGGGAGTCCAAGTTTGGATTCTCCCTTCTGCCCCTGTGTCTTCTGTCTGTGATTTGTGATTTCTGATTTGTATGTAACCTGTCTCTCGTGTGCATCTGATATGTCCTTGCTGCTGTGTCTTGATGCAGTCCTTCACAAAGGGCTTTGCTCTGTACTTACTGGTCAGCACAGAAAATGTCACATGGGAGAGGAAATTAGGGACAATTTCAGAAATCTTCATAAGTGTCTTACACCGTGGAGTTAAGTCACTGACTCCACCTGACTCCAAAGCATTCACTTCTTCAAAACACACAATTATAGCAATATTGTTACATTGTTTCCAAAACTCATAGTGGCTATTTGTTGTATAGGTCACTTTGGACCTTCTTGTTGTCTTCAACAAAGGACTACCACGACACACATTCATACATGCATGCATTGCCCTTTAGGTCTTGGATTTGTGAACATGGAAGAGTATACACTGTAAGATTACAATCATGGGTTGGTTTAGGAAGCAAAAACTGATTTCATGGGAATACAAGGCAATAGGAGTCATTGTTACCTTGTTCTCTTAAAAGCAGGTTAAACACACAGGCTGAGTGGACAACAGAGTATCATGTGTCTAGATTCCCAGGGTGGGGGGGGAGTGACTAAGTGGTTAAGAACATGGACTACTCCTGCCAAGGATGTGGGTTCGGTTCCCAGCACTCATATCATGGGCTCACAACCACCCATAATTTCAGCTATGAGCACCAGGCATGCATGGGGTGTACTTACATATGTATGGTCAAAACACTCATCCACAGAATTTCTGTCTTAAATTGGCCCAAGTAAACCATTCATATACAAAACTGGGGGTGGGGCTATCTTAAGAGGGGGACCCCTCATCACCATCATACTGAAAAAAATAAATAAATAAAACCCAGTGTTCCGACTCTTCCTGGATAAGCCTTGGACATGGTTGAAGCAAAATTGCGTGCCTCCACCCCTGTACCCCCATGCCCAGGCTTCTGACCTAGGCCTGGGGTTGGGAAGAACCTTTCTCTGCCTCTCTAAATACACTAACGTGGACAAAAGAGGGAGAGGAATACTGCTTTCCTGAAACGGATGCTGCATTTTCAACGAAGCTCCTTAGGCATTTAAACAATCACATTTATTCTACATGCAACAGCAGTTCCATTATATATAGCGAAATCCGTCTAAATGTTAATGTCACATTGGCCCAAGGAACCTCTCATTTGGAAGGAAGAAGCCAAGATGTGGCTTCTCGTTAGCAAAAATCTATTGAGTCCAGTTCTCAGCTGCAACATGTCTTCGGGATTTTTTTTCTTGGTGCAGTTGTTAAGAGCATACACCATAGTCAGAAAGAGCTGAGTTCAAACACTCACTTCCTAACAGAAACTTTCAAGGAGCCATAATCTAACAAGGAGCCTACTCATTGTGGCTTATTGTTTTCTCTGATTTGGGAGACCAGGTCCCACTCTGTAGCCCAGGCTATCCTCGCATTCACACACACACACACACACACACACACACCCTCGTGCCTCAGCATATTGGCTTATGGGACTGCAGGCGTGTTCCACTGTACCCACCTTTTACAGGGCTCTTGAGTGAATGTAGAAAACCTCAGTATAGAATGATTTCAGTATGCGTGGGTTACATAGTTGGCATCTGAAATGGTTCCTCCCAGAGCTGTTTTAGACATCCAATGTTGGCGACCTTTGAATATTATCAGTTGTAAGTCTAAACACAAAGTTCATTTTTACTTCTTATATTTCCTATACACATAGCCTGAAAGTAACCATTTATGATATTTTTGGTGTTTCTGCATGATGACAGGAATTTAGCAGGAATCACGGCATCAAACAGGAGCCCATCACATAAAGTTGGGTTCAGAACTTCCCAGCTACATTATGCGAATACTCAAAGAACTTGGAATTTGGCACATCTCAGATTTGAGGTTTTTAGATTAGAGGTGTTCAACCTGGAATATATTTTCTATAGTTACAGGTTTTCATATATGTAAGTCAAGTATAAGCCAAGAATCAACAAATGGGTTATGTGCTCTACACGATACTGACTTGTGTTATGAATTTTTTATAGGCTAGCTCCATTGTGGTGTTTGACGGTGGGACAAGGTGGCTTGGTTAATGTTTATAATACACTCAGTAACTAGTACTTGAGTTCTCCTTCTGCTCCAGGCAATGTTAGGGAACGTAGGATACCTTCCGGAATACAATGGACACTGCTCTGCCCTCCTGGATTGCACAGGAAGAGAGAAGAAGGAGAAAGTAGTTGATTAATGTGCAGTTGTGAGGTGTGGGAGGTGCCGCAGAGCACATGCTGCTCTGTGAGAAGAAATATGGGGAAGAGCAGTGCCAATGAGGCCACGAGGAAGTCGTAAGGAAGTCTGAGGCTGCAGGCTGTAGTTCCTCACTTACTGGGTTTCAGGCCCGCAGTCCTGTGAGCCTTTGCCAGATGCAGCTTACCCTGTGATTCTTTCACATTTCCTGATAGGTCTTTTAGAGCTGGCCTGAGAGACGCTCTCATCTCAGAAAAAACAGGAGGTGGAAAAAGAAATCCTTTGAAAAATACTAGCAAACAAAATTCAGTAGCATTTGAAAGAAATGATCCTCTTCCACCCATTGGGCTTATTCCCAGACTCCCAAAGTGGGTTTACATAAATAGATTTGCCAGTGCGATTTATCCTATCAGGAGGTCAGAGAAGGGAGGCATCTTCATCCCCCACAAGCAGCAAAAGCATATATTTTATTCAGATTCTGAATACTGCTTTTTCTTATGACTCTTTACTGTGATTATCTTGCCTGAAGCCACAGAGCCTTTGACTACCAAATGTGCTGATTAAAATAATCAAATACTGGGGGTTAAATTGTAAAAATAAAAAAAAAAAATCACTTCATAGATGGAGTTCATACCCTGGCCATTTCTACTGAGTTACCTCCGTATCCATTACCATACATCAGCCTCAAATCAACATCAGTCCCATTTCAGCCAAGTTCCTGCCACATGCTCAGCCTGAACTCGGCTCCAAAAGCACAGGGAGAAAGCAAGGTTCTGCGGCTACGCACTGCTACGATCATGTAACTGACAGACAACCTCCATTTCTGAAACTAATTGCTTTTCCTCGGAAGTCAAATTTGCTGCTGATGCATCTCACCAAAAAAACACGAGTCCTTTACATAGAAAATGCTCTAATTAAGTAAAAATAAAAGGCACCAAACTTCTAGCACTAAATGAGATCCATTTATTCTGTGCACGGGGTTTACTCTTTAATAATTTGAAATATAACCACGTCATCCCTCCCGGGATGGTGCTGCGAGTGTGCCTGTGCCTGCATTTACATCTATCTCCTTCCTAATGCTATTTATGACTATGGCAAAGTATGAGGTGGGGGGAGAGGAGAGCACGTCGGTTGTACCCCTGCAGAACTCAAGCCTAGTGGTTTAGCCCGGAAGTAGCCCTCCGCAGTTCCCGTTGAAGCCCCAGCACTCAGTGCTTGGGTGGATGGAGACAGTCTTTAGACGTAATTAAGGACAAACGAAACCGTAAGAGGAGGATCCTGATCCTCCAAGACTGGTGGCCCAGTAAGATGCCTACGACTGTCTCTGCCCCCCTGTACCTCTTCCTTGCACTCCCAGTCTCTCTCTGTCTCTACCTCTTCTTTGCCAAGGTGCTAAGGAAAAGGCCTTCAGACAGGCCTGTAATCAGCTATCTGCAAGCCGGGAGTAGACCTTCATCAAAGCTCAGCTACAACGGCTCTTATCTCAGACGCCTGGCTTTCAGAAGCCTCAGAAAACCAATTTCTGCCGTTTTGAGTTGTCCACTCCAGTATTTCCTTATGGCATCCTAACTCACCCATGCAGGAGCAAGAGGGCAAGCTGGGAGTGCAGCCGGAGACCCCAGCTTCCTTTCTTCCTTCATTAGAGAAGCATCCTTTCCCGCATTTAGTGCCCAACCCAGTGGGCCAGGCGACTCGAACTGAGTTCTGGATGCTGTGGGTTCTGCACACGTGACTCAACTACATTTCCCTCTTCATACCCTCCCCCAACCCCATCCCCACTTGCTTTGGTTCTCTCCGCTGCAAGGTGGAACAAGACTTTCCCACCGGGGTGCCTGTCTCAGGGTTCCATGAGGAACCATAGGAGTTTTCCACCCTTGGATTAGAGACAATTCCGGAGCAGAACGAACCAATGCTTGCAGTTATGTGAATTTCCAGTCTGCATGCTCCTAAGGGTGACGAGTGGGTGGGATCTGCAGCAGAGATAGAATCTCAAGTTTATGTCCCAAACATCTGTTAGACGTGTTTATATTTTATCTAAATCCAACCCCCGAGTTGTTCTGACAGGTAAATGCTGGTGGAGAACGCGTTCTCCAACTGAGCACTTGAAAGGGCATTCCAGAGCATGAACAAAGGTTTGTGTTGGGTTTGGGCGGGGAGGGTGGCTACCAGGACTCTGAGATGGGATACTAGGAAATATGGAGTTCATCAGAAGACGTTTGGTACCATGGATAGACAGACAGAGGGACAACAGCATGACAGGACTGCAAGGAAAACCAGAGCCCAGGTATCAGGGGTGGCAGCCTCCGTTTAGACCTTTCTGAGGACTTCCACAGCAAGGGCCTGCAGCCAGGCTCTCTGGTTCTCAGGCAAGTAAAGGGCTGGGGAGTCTATGTGGTATGCCCAGGTGAGATGTCCAACACCAGCAATAGCAATCCTTGGTGGGGGAAGCGGGGAGTCTATGTGGTATACCCAGGTAAGATGTCCAACACCAACAATCCTTGGTGGAGGGAGTTGGGGAGGTTTGAGTGACTTGTCCAAATGGAGGAGAAATGCTTTGGGGTTTGAGGAAATTTGTAGAAAAAAAAATTGGTAAAAGTACAAACTACTAAAATTGCCGTTAATTTACTTAATCACCCTTTGATCCCCATGGAGTTACAGGAAGACTGGGATAGCCCATTGTGACGTCAGACCTGAGGGATAGAGAGAGAGAAACTCCTTGCAGTAAGAAGCTCAGAGAAGTCTCATCTAGTGGACACAGGAGTACGTGTCGGAAACAGTAAGCATGCCCTTCACTCACTTCAGAGCTTAGAGCAACAGCTTCGACCTACACAGAACATGAGCACTTCTCCATAGCAGGCAGAAAAGGCAAGAGATTCAATACAAGGCATCATTAGAGCTATCTCTATCAGACGGCCCCTAAGTACATCTTTAAAAGAGAGGTAACAATATAATAGACTTTGAGGATTATTTAGGGTGAGTTTGTACCCCAAGCAACAACATGCCGGAGACACTACCCCATAGTAGTGACTATGAACAAGGCTCCCCAAAAGTTGATGCCATACCATTGAGCAGCCACTTTATAAAGCCCCTCATATAGAATAAATCTCATTTTTAATAAAAATGTATCTTTAAGATATACACAGCGATTACCCTGGAAATAGATTGGACTGTCTATTATATTGATATATACACAACCTCGGAAATTTGTCTCCAGTGCCCGGTTTACTATACACCAACCGAATTTAGAGCGTCATAAAAATACTTTATAGCACCCAGGCAGCAGCATGGCGATTTCTTATGCGGGTACAGTGGAGATGTGGCTGAGGCTGCCATTCATTCTTGACGTGCCAGTGTTTCTCACAAACAGTGGCTGCCTTAAGAAAGTATCGCCGAATAAAATCGTTTTATTTGGTTCTTTGATGATATGTCAATAGACATTAAAATAAAAACTCCCTTGTATGTAGGTGCTATTGCCCACTTCAAAATGTTTTCAAGGGGAGCTAGAGGTTCTCTGGAGACCCATCGGCGAGGGGAGGAGGCGGAGGAGGAGATGATCGCGTCTTAAAGGGATGGCTTTCTATACTGCCCACTTCACCTTTATTGGGAAGGAGGGAGCCAGACAGAATTCATATCCTGGCAAGCTCAGAGGAGGATGTATCGGTCGTATTGGTGTGTCTTGTGTTTGTGCCAGCAGAGAGGAACCAACAAATATGTTTCCTTGTCTCCACAAACAACACTAAACAAGTGTCCTTTGAGTCAAACAAATTCAGTTTGTGATATCCTCACCTGCCCTGGATCATGGGGAGGGTGATACCCCCCAGACCCTAAGAAGATACATTACCTGTGTTCTGTGCGTGTGTGTTAATAGGTCACTGTGTGTGTTTGTGTGTGTGTGTGCGTGCATGTGCGTGTGTGTATGTATGTGTGCACTTTGAAGTTTTTAGTCAGTATTTGACTGGTCTGTTGCATTAGGTGGGGGGAGAGTGCGTCTCAGTAATGTTGCTCACTTCACTATTCAGGAAGCAGAGGGGAGAAGGGCTGCCTGGGTTCCAACAAGCCCCTTGAGAGAGTCGCTCCAGTCAAAGACCCAGTACTACAGCCAGGCATTGCTCTGCACCCAGGAACCCCAGCATGTGGGGGAGTGAGATAGAAGGACAGTATTCAAGGCAAGCCTGGGCTATAAAGTGAGATCTTGTCTCAATCAAACAAGCACTCAAGTCTCCTCCCCTTCCTTCTACAGGTTTCATTTTCCCAGGGCTACTTACCTCAAAGCAGCAGGACAATAGGAATAAACATTCATCCCATAAATTATATCGCCCTGTCCAGCTGTATTGCTTAGAGTTTATTGTGTACGTGGAAGATTTTGACTTTTAGTCTTATTAAAGATAAGAACAGTATTTCCTATTTCCCTTTTCTGCTTTGACCTTCTCCATAGTTATCGCTTGATATAAAACTTGTTTTATTGTTAACCTTATATAAGGTTATGCATGCATGTGTGAGTGTGTATGCGCAGCTGTGCATGTGCACGCGAATGTGCATATGTGGGTTTATTCATGTGTAGACACAGATATGCAGAGGCCAGAGAACAAATAAGATGTCATCCCTCAGGTACTATCTACATTGTTTGAGACAGGCTTCCTCATTAGCTTAGAACTTGCTAAGTAGGTCAGTGTGGCTGGCCAGAGAGCTCCTGCCTCCTACACCTTCTTAGCAAGGGCTTGTAAGCACTCAGTTAGATTTCTTTTTTAAAAACAGGAGTTCTGGCAATTCAGGTCCTAATTCTTATGAGATAAATACTTCACTAACTGAGCTATATCCATACCCTTGACCCTGTTTTATCCTCTTAACTGTTTTTTGCTGCCCTGTCCTCACAGTCTAAAACACTCCTCACTCAAAACATGTACTAAATAAAGCATTTTTAGACAAAGTTAAAAGCTCGTGTTAGAAAAATTCTTGGTTCTGACCTTTACCTCCTGTAACTAATATAACACTAAAGGCAATACTATTTATTATTTCCACATTTTATTTAAGAAAGTAAATAAATGAGTGCATTTTTTTTCATATTAAGAAGTTAAAAAACACTACCCAGCGCAGATCATGGTCTATAAATACTATTTTCAATTAATATTTTCTTTCTTTTTTTTTTTTAAAGGCTTTCTAGAAGAATGGCAGATTTCACAATTGTAACAACATGCAGAAACGAAGGCAGGAGAGTATTAAATGTGGGGTGAGGGAGAGAAGCAGGGAAGGAAATAGAAGTGGGGAGGAGGAAGAAAGAGAGGAAAGGAGAGAGGTTATAGGCAAGCACAGCATCTCATGGCATTGTGGGTTTATTTAATGGTGTGGAAAAGGGAGGCTCACTGGAGCCCTTTCCTGGAACACAAAATTGTGTGGAGATTTTTTATGGATCACCGTCTCCTAGTTGCATAAAGCTTAGATAAAGGTGAACATTGTCATTAAAGAGACACAGGAATGTGTAAGGAAATAAAACAACAACAACAACAACAACCAAGCGAACCCATAGGTGACCTGGTATAGACCTCCAGACACAAGAGAAACGGCTGGGAAGATGGAAGAACACTGTAGTCTGGGGGCTGACATGGGGGGTGTCCCCGATATCAGGTCAGCTTCATGCTCTCATTGGTGCAGTCCCCTCCTGAGGATCCTGAGGGATCAGCTCTGTTGATACTTTAAAGAGACTGTTCTCTGTAAAGGCAAAAGGCTAACTTCTGAAGGCAGATTCAGCACCAGTGAAGCCCACGTACAATTGTACCCACATTAGATGCGCATGCCTGCCCACACTGTCCTCAATCGCAGAGCCAGAGGATAGCCCTCCTTCCGCTTCCCCCACCCCCACCCCACGGGAGAGCATCCTCATGGTCGACAGACAGTGAGGCAGTTTCACTGGGAAGCAGAGCCACGGCAGGAGGTGCAATGCCAAGCAGGACCAGAGCCCGAGACAAACCCTTTGACAAATCCATCCGCATCCAGACAGAGGTAGATCCTTGCACGCTCTTATTGGTGTCAAATTTTTGAATTTTGTCTGTAGAATATTCCACCCAAACGCCGAAGAATATAGGGTCTCTTCAGCCATTCATGGAAGCTTCTCTATGGACCACATGGTGGGACGCAAAGCAAGACTAAACAAAGGCAGAAAAACTGAAGTAATCTCATGTATCCTATCTCATGCAACAAAATGGGCAGCAAGCATACATCTGGTAAGAGTGTAAGCTTATGGAGATGAAACAGCACATTATTGAATGATAAGTGGATTTAAAAAAATCAAGAAAGAGATCAAAATGTTACTGGAAATAAAATGGAACCACAATAGAGATCTCTAGGACACGGTAAAGCAGCTGGAAGAGAAGCTTGCAGCGGCAAGTGTCTGCATTACAAATTCACAGTGATTACAAATAAATGACATAATAATGGCACTCAAGAATTTCAAGAGACAATAACAAACAAAACCTCAAGCCCAGCAGACAAGATACAACAAAAATAAAAGTAGAAATCAATGACATAGAAACAAAGAAAACAATACAGAGAATCGAATTAGAAATTCTAAGAGCCAGTTCTTTGAGAAGACAAACAAGATTTACAGACACTTGGCCCAGTTAACCAAAAGAAAGGAAGAGATGACCCACATTAATAGAATCAGAAGTGAACAGGGAACCATTACAACAGACACCAAAGAAAATCAGAATACTATAAGGGAATACTTTAAAACCTGCGCTCCATTAAGTTGGGAAAATCTTTTTTAAAAAAATACATGAATTCCTTGATTCATCCAAACTACCTAAGTTAAACCAACTAAAGTCTGACAGCCTAAACGGACTCAGGGCAAAGAAGGAGATTGAAACATTAATGAAAAGCCTTCTAACTAAAACCAGTTCAGGCCCAGATAGATTCACAGCCAAATTCTATTAGACTTTCAAATAAGAATTATAACCAATCTTTCTTAGACTTTTCAAAAAATAGAAACAGAAGGATACTACCCAAATCATTCTACGAAGCCAGTATTACTCAAATATCCAAACCAGGCAAACACACACACACACACACACACACACACACACACACACACACAGAGAGAGAGAGAGAGAGAGAGAGAGAGAGAGAGAGAGAGAGAAAGAGAGAGAGAGAGAGAAGCAACAGATCCTACAAACAGACATCCTTGATGAACATAGATGCGAACATTCTCAGCAAATGCTAACAGACCGAGTGCGAGCGAGTGCGAGCGTGGGTCAAGAAGACCATTCACATGATCAAGTTGGTTTTTCTCTTGAAATGTAGGCTTAGTTCAACATATGTAAGTCAGCAAATATAATAAGTCATATCAATGTACAAAATGTACAAAAATCACATGATCATTTCAGTAGCTACAGGGAAAAAACCTTTGACAAAATCAAGCATACTTTCATGACAAAAGTCCTAGAGAGAGAAGAGGACATACATCAACCAAGAAAATCTATGTGCACTGGGCAGTGGTGGCACACGCCTTTAGTCCCAGTACTTGGGAGGCAGAGGCAGGTGGATTTCTGAGTTCGAGGCCAGCCTGGTC
>NW_022196913.1:62053277-62054087 GCF_008632895.1 Mastomys coucha
AAAAAACGAAAGGAAGGAAGAAAGAAAGGAAGAAAGAAAGAAAGAAAGAAAGAAAGAAAGAAAGAAAAGCTGTGTGTGACATGGCCAACAATATCCTAAATAAGGAAAATTTGAAGCAACGCCATTAAAATCAGGAATGAGCTAGAACACCCACCATTTCCACTCCTTTTCAAGAATGCCATAGCACTTCCTGGAGCAATGAGGCAAGAGAAGATTAATGGGACACAAGTGTGAAAAGAGATAAAATTGAATAATCCCTATTTTCAGAGGAGATGAAATTATGCATGAGAGATCTCAAAGATTCCAGAAGGAAAGTTCTAGATATGATCAACAACTTCAGCAGACTGACAGGGTATGGAATTAACTTACAAGAGTTAGTAGCCTTCCATACACCACCAGCAAATATGCAGAGGAAGAGATCGTGGATACAGTCTATTTTACAATAACACAAAACCAATAAAATATCTTGGGATAAACTTAGCCAAGGGGATGAAAAACATACATTGAAAACTACAAATCTCTGAAGAAAGGGATTGGGAAAGACACAAGAAAATGGAAGAACATCCTGTGTTCATGGATTGGTGGACTTGATGTTGTGAGAATGGCCAAATGCACAATTCAGTCACCCTGTCTGAATTGGAGGAATATGGGTGAATCCTCAAAAGAAGAAGAGGAGGAGGAGGAGGAAGGAGAAGGGAAAAGGGGAGGGGAAAGAAGAAGAGGAGGAAAGGGAAGGTGAAGAAGAGGAGGAAGGGGAGGAAGGGGAAGGGGAAAGAAGAAGAAGGAGAAGAAGGAGGAGGAAGAGGAGGA
>NW_022196913.1:62054282-62067523 GCF_008632895.1 Mastomys coucha
GGAGCAGGAGGAGGAGGAGGAGGAGGAGGAGGAGGAGGAGGAGAAGAAAGAATTCTACCATAAGACCCAGCAGTCCATTGCTTGGCATATGTCCAAACACTCAACATATCCTCACAATAGCCAGGAAATGAGAACAACGTATGTTTCCTTCAACAGGCAATGGAGATGGGGTACATACACATACTGGGATACTACTCAGCTGTTAAAAAAAAAAAAAAGTGAAATCATGAACTTTGTGGGCAAATGGATAGAGCTAGAAAAGATTATATTGCGAAGCAACCGGGACCCAGGAAGACAAACCACATATTCTCTCTCAAGCCTAGCTCCAAATCCCTAGATGTGAACCTAAAACATGGAGTAACCACAGGAAACAGGAGAAGAGCACAGGAACCATAGGAGTTGGGGAGGGGCAGAGGGGCCGGAAGTAGCAGGATACAAAATGGAAAACCTGGGAAGAGCTATAACTATCAAGGAGAAAGTGGGGGGGGGGCGGGTCAATACAGAAGGAAGCAGAATGAAGGACAAATAACATCAAGGTTGTTTGATAAAGCCTCAAGAAATCACTTTATTTTATATTTGCCTAAAATGATACATAATACACACACACACACACATTAAAGAATATAATACACATCTATTCAAGAGAGCTATTCTGCTTCAGCTAACAATGCTCTCCATAAGAATCAGACTAACAAAAAAAAAAAAAAAAAAAAAAAAAAAAAAAAAAAAAAAAAAAAAAGCCCTTCCATATGGGCAGATGAGAAACCTTTCGAATGATTGGCCAGGGTTATTCAAGTGATTTCCCAAAGATTATTGATGTAATCCATAGTTGCATCTCAGGGGTTGACAAAGAGCCCCGATACACAAGACTCTGGTATTTGAGCTGGATCTGACCTGAAAGCCTCCTTCCTTTGGTCTATTTTCCACAGTACCAGAAACCATTGTGCAAGCTGCCAAGAGAGGGAAGCAATTGAACAGCGCCGCTCAGATGCAAGACCTATGAACTGTGACAAGGAGCGGCATGACACACTTCACACATTGTGTGAAGATGCAAGACTCACAAGTCCGTGGCAACCAATAGCTGTCTCATTGGACTTAAGGTCCTCTCAACAGGAGGGACATCGTGCCTGATACTGGCAACCTAGCCAGCTTCCTGCTGGTCATGGGTTTAGAAAAGAATCTACTATGGATAGCTTATTAGAGCAGCATAATTCCTCACTACGTTCTAAATCTTGTCCTCACACCCACAGAAAAGTGTAGATAGCGCCCCTCATCAGAGAAGCCTCTCTTTACGGTAAACAGAGGCCATCACAGAAAACCACAACAGGACTCAATGGAGAGATCAGTAGCTCATGGGAAGTCCAGCCTCAGTGGATACACCCACATCAGCGCCCCTGAACCCATGGCTCAGCGAACACTAAGGAAGCGAGGGCAGGAAGATGTTGGGATCCAGGATATCAGCGGTCTGCTGTGAAACTGTCTGCCCTAGAAATGGCTGAGGAAACAAGACAGGGAGAATGGCAATACCAGTGGACATACTGGGGTGGAAGGGGGAAATCTCAAGGGGCCTCTGTTCTTGAACAAAGAATTACAGGTGGCTGTTGACTGTGGGAGAAGAGGGTTAGCCTCTCTCAGGGATGAGCCAGCTCCCTTATTAGCTGTCCAGTGCAGAGTGGTCAGCCATGAAATCATATATGCACAAACAACAAAAAACACTCAGCATGTTCTATGTTTGTATTTGGCATACATACATACATACATACATACATACATACATACATACATAAAATAACTGACAACCTTGCCTATAACATCCAGGTAACTAGAAATCCCCTCACTTGTCCTTTGAGAGAGAGATGGAGTATTTTAGTAGCTGTCTATCATCTGCGTCTGTTTTTTCTCTCATTAGATGGGCCATGTGCTGAATTCCTAAATTTTCTGATAGGACCGTAATTTATTATCTCTGAGAACTTTATGTTCCCATCGTACCAAGACAAGGAGGAAGTGTCTGATATCCATTTTAAATGCTCCCTCATTCTCTTAACGAAGGTCACTCACATACAGCATTCAGACCAAGGCAGCGGGGGACATTTAGATTTTTGTAATTCCCACAGATGGCTGTGGGGAGTCAAGGACATCAGTAAATGCTGGGTCACTCTCTCAAGATGGTTTGTTGTCTCCCTGGAGAAGTTGGAAGGGCCTGGCTGGTCTAGAGGGAAAGTCAGAGCACAGACCCATCCCGTAAAGCCGGCACCTTGGGAAGAAACTGACCACAAGACGGTATGAGGGCTAAGTGGTTCTCAAAACAAAGGGTGATAGTTTGTTGATGCTCTGAGGTCCTGAGCAGATCCACTCCCTTCTTCCTTTAGGATCTTACACTAAGGACCAGAGTGTTACAAGAGAGACAGGAGGGAGGGAAGAACCTGAGAGAGGGGCTTTTAGCTGTGGGTTTGATCCCTTCATTTACCCTTGGCTTTAAGGAATACTAGGGTACAATTAGTAATGGCTCTCAGGATCAATGCAGGGTTTTGTGTACACCAATGAAATCTGTCCCCAGCAGGATCCACCTGACTCTGAGCACATTGGTTCCGGGAGCTGCACGGAGTGGCCCCTCCGGTGTGTATTTGATAGTTCAATTCCATGTGCAGAATGCCTGTCTCCCAGCTCAGTGGGTACGCTTGGTGGAGTAACAGCATGATAGATAACTGTACAGTCAATCTGAAGGTTGAGGTAAGGGCTGAGAGCTGAGAAACTCACAGGACATTTACAACACCCATCGTCTGTGTTGCCAGTAGAGGCGAAGTGGGGATGCAAGATACTAGAGTCTGGTGTGAGGACAGCTGTTTGTCCTTCCTTAATTCACCTTCGCTGCTCAAGGGATGGCAGGATCTTAAGTAGATTTCCCTTTTGAGTTTCCCACTTGATCTAAACCGAGGAAACCTTGCTGTCATCCCTCTGTAAGGTGGAGCAACTTCTTCACTGTTTCTTCTGTTTATATATGAGGAGCACCATCGTCAGGTCAGAGTTGGTTGGAGAGGGGGTCACCTGATATGCTGTGTAGGCAGCTAGTTTACTATAGTTCATAAGACTCCACATTGGGGGTGGTAATTTAATGAAAAGACACATTTCTCTCCTGATTTCTGCTTTTGAAGTTCAAGTTTAACACCACTGGGGGAAAAAATCAGACAAATGGGAAGTTAGTTACTATTACATAACTAACTCTTTAGAGTGATGGGTAAAGTGTGTGTGTGTGTGTGCGCGCGCGTGCGCGCGCACGGGTATGTTTTCATAAAGGAATAGATGGATGAATGAATGAATGAATGAACAAGTGAATGTTCAAATTTTTCTAGAAATCATGCCTTTTAGGAAGCCATGCATTTGGTGTATTTGGGACCCCAATTTGGTCACTGGGCTTGTTGTGGTAAGATGATCTCATGGTCCCTTCCCCACCAATCCAGTTGGCTTTTAGAAATTTAGAAAGACTGGTGTGTTAGAAGGATTGGCCATGTGTGGCTGAAAATAATTCTAAATGCTTTCATAAATATTCCTGCATCTTGCTTTGGTGTGTGTAGGGCTCTGGGCCATGGGGAAATAAAGGGGTAGGAGAGACCCACGTCCCGCCAGAGCTCGGAGACCCTGGATGGGTGGACGTAGGAAACTGCTGCGAGCGAGGTGGGCGTCTGGGTGTGGGAAGCCATCGTACCCCAGTCCATGGGGGTGGGAGGGAGCAGTCTAGGGGTCCCTGTGCCTGACAGAGGCCAAGGATGACAGGTTCTAGCTTTTGGGCATCGCAGGACGTTGCTGGACCACACGGAAGAGCTGAGAATGGGTGGGGACTCCTGGGTGGCAGTGGCCCTGGGCCGAAAGGAAAAAGGGGGTGGAGAGAAGGTGCTGGGTGGTCTTCATGAAGGCGGGCAAGAGTTCTTGATCGGATCTGGCAGCTGGAAACGCTGGAAGGCTTTCCTGCGGGAGATTAGATGCAGCTCTTTAGGGGAAGGCCTAAGCCATTGTTCCAGCACCGTGAGTCTAGATGAAAGTCTATGGTTTTAAAGCTTTATTATAGAAAATAGAGAGAAAGAGAAAAGGTAGAAAAGTAGAGGCCAGCCATGGCCATGTGGAGAGAGGAAAAGGGGTGGGGGGAGAGAGTAAAGAGGTGAGAGTAAAGACAAGAAAGAGAGCAAGAACTTAAGAGAGAGAGGAGGGGTCAAGCAGCCCCTTTCATAGTGGGCTGGGCTACTGTGCTGGCTGGTTTTGTATGCCAACTTGACACAGGCTGGAGTTATCACAGAGAAGGGAGCTTCAGTTGGGGAAGTGCCTCCATGAGACCCAGCTGTGGGGCATTTTCTCAATTAGTGATCAAGGAGGTAGGGCTCTATAAGAGAGCAGGCTGAGCAAGCCAGGGGAAGCAAGCCAGTAAGGAACATCCCTCCATGGCCTCTGCGTCAGCTCCTGCCTCCTGACCTGCTTGAGTGCCAGTCCTGACTTCCTTTGGTGATGAACAGCAATGTGGAAGTAAGCTAAATAAACCCTTTCCTCCCCAACTTGCTTCTTGGTCATGATGTTTGTGCAGGAATAGAAACCCTGACTAAGACAGCTACCTTTCTGTTCCCAGGTAACTGTGGGGTGAGGCATACCTGGCTGTAGTCAGATGACTGTGGGGTTGGAGTACAACCAAAATACCAGGCGCTTGGGGGCATTGTCTACGTGATATATAGCCACAGGATAATGGAGTGAGGGCTCGAGGTATCAGCAGTCTAATGTCTGTTGGCGTAGCTCACTGTCCCATCCTTTGTTGAATTTTCTACTGGGTCTCTGGAGTAAGCTTCACTCAACCAGAGCACAGACTGCCTTTCACAGTCCAACAGGTATGGGGATGTTTGAAATTACAGCATCTACTTGAGGTCATTTCTGGGTTTCTGCAGTTGTCTGTGCACCTCACTGGTAGGGTGGCTCCTGGTGGACATTGGCACTTGGCGGGTTGAAGTTACTGGGAAGTCAAACGGGCATTTGAACGTGGAAGAGAGCAGAGGTGCAAAAGAAGATGGCTGGGAAAGCTGTAGAACAGCAACAGCCCCAAGTAGGCATCTCGAGGACACAAGGCATTTGCTAGGGGATTTCAGCTTGTTTGTGCTCATCAGGCTGATCTTCAGATTTAGCCAAATGATAATTTACTGGTGCGATTTCAGATTAAGAAATGTCCTCAGAAGCCTCTGTATTCTATCAAAAAGCCCTGCCTGTGGGATTTATAGAATCGTGTTCTCTTTTCTTTTCTCAGGGACCTTCCAAATGAACAACTTGACTCAAACCTATCGTCCTGATGTGTGGCACTGAAAAGTCTAAAAAGTTCCTGCTGTAACTCGCCTTTGAGAAAGATTGGCATGACAAATAAGGTTGTGATCAGAATGTATGCAAAAAGATGGGTTTGTCCAGGCACGGAACAGGGTTTTGGTTTAGTGGAGCCCTCGGAGCTGGTGGTGGTCAGCATGTGCTGTCTAGGTTCTTCTGGGGCTCCCACCTCATGTCTCCCTACCTCTGAGTACACTTGAGAATCTACTTCTGCCAGATGGAAAGACAGAACTGACTCAGTTTATAATAAAGCTAATCTCTCAGGACACAGCATGAGGTTAGAAAGATCCCCTCGCTTGGTTTTGTTGGTGACCCACAGACACGCTTCTCTGTTGACATCCAGTGAGAACTGAAAACTCACTGGTTCGTGATGTCAACTCCCGGGCTCCCAGGGATTTCTCCTGTGTTCCACCTTGATTCTCCTTCTTTCATCAAGTAACATGTTTAGACAACAGGAAACCGGAATGCATGCCCAACATAACAGGTAAACTGAATTTCCTCAGCAAGGAGGTCAAAATAGGACAGGGCATTCCCTGTGACTGGAGTTAGATCCAGTTGAGAGCTGCCTTATGGGTGCTGGGAACCAGGGTTCTATGCAACTGGATCTTGATACCACCAAGCAGCTCTCCAGCCCTGTCTTAGTGTTTTAACTGCTGCAGCAAAACAGCATGACCAAGAAGCAAGTTGGTCAAGTTGGAGGAAAGGGTTTATTCAGCTTTCACTTCCACACTACTGTTCATCACCAAAGGATGTCAGGATGGGAACTCTCACAGAGCAGGAACCTGGAGGGAGGCAGGAGCTGATGCAGAGGTCAAGGAGGGGTGCTGCTTACTGGATTGCTTCCCCAGGCTTGCTCAGCCTGCTTTCTTATAGAACCCGGGACTACCAGCCCAGGGCTTGTACCACCCACAATGGTGTGGGTTCTCCTCCATTGATTACTAACTGAGAAAATGTCCTACAGCTGGATCTCATGGAGGCATTTTCTCAACTGTGGCTCCTTCCTCTCTGATGACTTTAGTTTGTATCAAATTGACACAAAGCTGGCCAGTATGAGCTCAATATTTTGCATTTATTTTTCTCCACCTTTAAATCTTATGACCCTTTGGTTATAGCCTGGAACAATTCCTAGAAAATATCTTTCAGCTCACAGATTCTTTCTCTTTAAGTATTTATGTGGTGTTTCGTAATTGTCTATTGAGAAATATTCACCCATTAGTTATGTTTTTCTTACATGTGTTTTCCAGCAGAGGTTCAGTTATTTTTATTGATGGGTGCAATTCAGGTGGGAAAATTATAAAGGATGCAATTATTGTGTTTTCTTTTAAGAGTTTGGTAGCATCCAGAGGAAAGTCAGGCATGTGGCTCAGCACTCTGCCTGTGGTGTCCCACGCCACCTGCTTTATTGTCCCTGTTCTTAGCACTTTCTGATACAGAACATGGGTTTCCCCATGTGTTCTTCTTCCCCAGAACATACGTTATGCACATGCTGGTTTACTATTGTATTTCTGATGCCCAAAACAGTGCTTCATTTATCCTAGGTGGTCAGTAAATACCCACTGAATGAGTAAGCACATTCATTTTAAGATTTATTTTATATTTATGTGTGTGTGCACATCTCTCTCTGCCAGAGACCAGCCCTATTGGGGGTGGGGGATGTTTCTTCTTTCTTGTCGGTTCTTCTTGAAGCAGTGGAGGGGGAAAGAACATAGGCAGAGGCTAAGACTTTATCTTACAAGATTCGGGGGTAAGACTTCGTCTTATGATATATTTAGAGTTGCTGTATAATAAAAAGTTTACTTATCTAAGTCTTACTATGCTATTGTAGCTGACCTGCTTTCTGTGATCCTCTGAGGGCAGAAACTGCAGTTTCTGGCACTTAGCACCTCATCCTAAAACAGCAGGAGATTGCGTAACAGATTCATTGCTAGAGCCTTTTCCCTGTTGTCCAGATGTCTCTTGCTTGGGCTAGTGGGAAGTTTGAAGCAATAAACTTCTATTGAGCCAGGGGAAGCGAATAACACTCGTAGAAGGAAAAACTTTTACATAAGCGAATATGCATAATCTCACATAAATTTATATACAGATTCATTCACGCTCATTTATACATTTTCATTCAAACCCAGTTGGGCCCAGCTTGCATGCATTCTCACAATTACATACTTACACACACATCCATACTTACGTATGCATATGGAATAAAAGACCAAGCACCAGTGCAGAAAGAACTCATTCATTCTGGATGAAAAATGAACTCCAATCTTTAGTACCTAGAGAAATAAAAGGCTTCTATCCTTTTAATGCTAAATGAATTAAACCTATGTTTGTAAGAAAAAAAGCTTTATTTCTTTTAATAAGACTAACCCTGCCTTGTCCTTACCATGGGGCCTGTTCTGTCCCATGGTAAGAAGCCTGCTGGCTCCTTCTGCTCTCTGCAGCATCTTCTTTTTTCCTCTTTCCCTCTGCATTCTGCACATTGCTCTCTTAGTATTTTATGTTACCTATAATTTCTAAGTTATTCCACTCTGCATTCTTCTTCTAATCTAAAAAGGGTTCTGTCTAAAAACTTCTCAGCTCAGTTCTTCTCACCTTTGTTCCTCTCACCTCAGTCCCTCAGTTCTGACTCTTCTCTTTGTCCTCTGCCCTTAAACATCTTTCAGAATATATGATCAAATGTTAAAAAAGTTCATCAAAAGTTCACACAGAAAATCAAATCATAAATTGAAATAGAAGTTTACGACAGAGAATGTTTACATGCGTATCCATTAGGAGAAATTATCCATCTAAACATCCATCACCTGTCTCAGCTCCACAGGTTCACCAAAAGTTTAAAACCATAACTAGGTTAGTAGGGAAGTTTTGTATAGATAAACCCAGTCAGTATTTTATCTTCTGTCCTAGCACCTATAATAAATTATTAGTCCCCTTTTTATGACCTTTGGTTGATTGTTTTTCAACCTCTTAGAATGTGCTAAGTGCTCTGAGTAGGAGAAAGACTGGTTACCATCTAAGAGCAATTAACTGGTGACACTTGGGAGACTGGCAGAGTTCTCATCACAGTTTTGACTATCAGAAAAGGATCTAATAGCAGTCCCACTGTAAATGAGCTTAATAATCACAGATATAATTTTAGGAATTCTTATAGGATCATCATATAGTCTTAAGTCATCTATTTATCTATATAACATCACTATAAGACAGTACATCTTCATGGATCTGCAGAGATCTGCTCCAAAGGGGTATGCTAATAACAGGAAAAGCATATTAATAGCAGAAATATTTCCTAAAATGAATCCTTTACAGCTTTGCTTAATAGGGGCGCACTTGTCGCAGGTTATATAATAGTCCGAAGCAGGCCATTTCAAGATGATGACCTGCTAGTCATTAGCTTGTCCCATTATGGCTCCTGACATCTCTGTCTGTGTGTTGTGTGTGTGTGTGTGTGTGTGTGTGTGTGTATGTGTGTGTGTGTGTGTATCTGTATACCAGCAGAAGTCAGAAGAAGGCATCGGATCCCTGGGAGCTAGAGTTACCAGCAGTTGAGAACCACCTGATGTGGGTATTACAAAACCAAACTCAGGCCTTCTGAGGCATCTCTTCTGTCTGAGTAAATTCTCAACAATCCTAACTCATTAAAAATATTTGCATTTCTGTGATGACTAAGAATGTTGAACATTTCATTAGGTGCTTCTCAGCCATTTGGTATTCCTCAGTTGAGAATTCTTTGTTTAGCTCTGTATCCCATTTTTTTAATAGGGTTATTTGGTTCTCTGGAGTCTAACTTCTTGAATTCTTTGTATATATTGGATATTAGCCCTCTATCAGATATAGGATTGGTAAAGATCTTTTCCCAATTTGTTGGTTGCCATTTTGTCCTATTGACAGTGTCCTTTGCCTTACAGAAACTTTATAATTTTATGAGGTCCCATTTGTCAATTCTTGGTCTTAGAGCATAAGCTATTGGTGTTCTGTTCAGGAAAATTTTCCCTGTGCCCATGTTCTTAATCATCACAGAAATGCAAATCAAAACAACTCTGAGATTCCACCTCACATCAGTCAGAACAGCTAGGATCAAAAACACAGGTGACAACAGATGCTGGAGAGGTTGTAGAGAAAGAGGAACACTCCTTCATTGCTGGTGGGATTGCAAGCTGGTATAACCACTCTGGAAAACAGTTTGGTGGTGCCTCAAGAAATTGGACATAGTACTACCAGAGAACCCAGCTATACCACTCCTGGGCATATACCCAGAAGATGCTCCAACATGTAATAAGGACACACGCTCTACTATGTTCATAGCAGCTTTATTTATAATAGCCAGAAACTGGAAACAACCCAGATGTCCCTCAACAGAGGAATGGATACAGAAAATGTGGTACATCTACACAATAGAGTACTACTCAGCTATTAAAAACAATGAATTTATGAAATTCTTAGGGAAATGGATGGATCTAGAGAATATCATCCTGGGTGAGGTAACCTAATCACAAAAGAACACACATGGTATGCACTCTCTGATAAGTGGATATTAGCCCAGAAGACCAGAATACACAATCCACAAACCACAGGAAATTCAAGAAGAAAGAAGACCAAAGTGTGGATGCTTTGTTCCTTCTTAAAAGGGGGAACAAAATACCCATGGAAGGAGTTGCAGAGAAAAACTATGGGGCAGAGACTGAAGGAAAGACAATCCAGAGATTGCTCCACCTGGAAATCCTTCCCATATTCATCATCAAATCCAGACACTATTGTGGATGCCAGCAAGTGCTGGCTGATAGGAGCCTGATATAGCTGTCTCCTGAGAGGCTCTGACAGTACCCGACTGATACAGAAGTAGAGGCTCACAGCCATTCATTGCACTGAGCACAGGGTCCCCAATGAAGGAGCTAGAGAAAGGACCCAAGGAGCTGAAGGGTTGGAAGCCCCTCAGGATGAACAACAATATGAACTAACTAGTACCCTCAGAGCTCCCAGGGATTAAACCACCAACCAAAGAGTACACATGGTGGGACTAATGGCTCCAGCAGCATATATATAGCAGAGGATGGCCTAGTTGGTCATCAAGGGGAGGAGAGGCCCTTGGGCCTGTGAAGGTTCTATGCCCCAGTGTAGGGGAATGCCAAGGCCAGGAAGTGGGAGAGGGCGGGTTGGTGAGCAGCGGGAGGAGAGAGGGAACAGGGTTTTATTTTATTTTATTTTATTTTATTCTTTTTTTCCAGAGGGGAAACTGTGAAAGGAGATATCATATGACAGGTAAATAAAGAAAATATCTAATAAAAAATGAAAAAATATTTTAGGGAGCACCTTGTACAAACCCATAGACTTCCCTTTACTCCTAGTTTGCTGTCTTAAAAATAGTGCAGCGGAAGCTATTTGATTTGGCCTATGTGTAAGGATAACTGAAACTGTCCTGCAGTTTCACGAACCGGGTTCTGCCTCGACCGAAGGGAGAAAGGAGACCTGAAACAGAGTTCGAGAACAAAAGGACACGGAGCCAAGTTGAGGGTTTCCAATCAAGGCTTGTTTACTTGGGGGTGGTTTGAGCTTATATAGGCAGGTAAGAACTGAAAGCTCCAGAAATAAAATATTTGCATAACATAAACATTGAGAAGTCAGGGAAGAGTCAGGAGGGAGTCACCAACGCTCAGATGTCCTCAGGCAATAGGTGTTGTCAAAGGCATAGTTGTATTTCAGTGAGAACTTCTTGGGCAACTTCTTTCAGAGATCAGCTGATAGTCTGTAGAAGGTCTTTCGGCTTAATTCCCTAGGTGACCTCCTCGGGCGGAAGCTGCCCAAGGCCTGAGGCTGAACTGGGCGTGGGGGGCAACAGGTAACCATCTACCTTTTCGTTTTTAATTACAAACCATGTATTTTAAACATTTGACTGTCTTACTAATTGGGGGGGTATGTAGGAGGAATGGTGGCAGCCATCTCTACATCAACACCAGGGGCTGCGGAGCTGCAGCAGAAGGACGCAATTGAGAACTGCCTGAGAGACCAAGAATTGCTGGTGCAGACAATGCTAGCTAATTGGTAACTGCTGTTTAGAAGAGATGTTTTCGCAGGGCGGTCGTGGGGCACGCCTTTAATCCCAGCACTTGCGAGGCAGAGGCAGGCAAATTCTGAGCTCGAGGCAAGCCTGGTCTACAGAGTGAGTTCCAGGACAGCCAGGGGTATAGAGAAAACCTGTCTCAAAAAACAAAAAAAACAAAAAATCAAACAAACAAACAAAAGGAGATATTTTCTTGGGACCAATGGGGTGCAAGTGGGGGTATTACACAGTAGCATTTGAACCAGTTTGCTGTGGCTTTGAAAGGTTGGAGAATTTAAAATGAGGGCATTTAATAGAAATGTATGTATAATGTATAACCTTTACCTAAAAGGGGGCATGGAAAACCTCTGCAATAAGCCAAAAATGTGAAGTAGCCAGTTCCAGGAAGTTGGCTAACTCAGAGCCTCAGGGCTCTGGCTCCAGATACCTGCTCCTCCCTAACTGAATACTTTGGGTTGGGTCCCTCTAAAACTTTTCCACTGTTTTTATTTTATGTTTCCTTGGTAACCCTCTCCCTGCCCCTAGCTTGTGGTTTTTCCCTTTAAATACCCCTCACTTCTTGTGTTCGGGGTCGAACTCCTTTGGCCTGCATGGTCACGAGATTGACCCCGGTACTGGCCTATCTCAAATAAACCTCATGTGATTGCAGCAAGTTCGGTCTCTCGTGAGTTATTGGGTGGTCGCATCATCCCGAGACTTGAGTAAGGATCTCCCCAGTTCTGGGGGTCTTTCAGCTTCTTTCCTGCTCCCAGAGTCTGAGTCCTTGACTCTGCTCCACCTCACCTCCAACCCCCAAGGGCAGGTAGGGTCAGCAGTAAGTCATCCAGGGCACAGGCAGCAGGGGCAGGGGATTAGCTGCATGCAATATCACCTGTAGAGGTCAGAGGACCACATTTGATAATCATCCTCTCCTACTATGTGGATTTCAGGGGTGGAGCTCAGGGAGTCAGGTTGGCAACAACTGCATGCATACCTTTGCCCTCTGAGCCATCTCTGGTTCAGAAACTACCCGTTAACATCGGCACACTGATATGAAGCTCGTGTCTCCTTGGGATAAAGCTATGTTGGCTCTGATCTTTTCTCCTTATGTTACTTTATTTGGCTCATCTATGTTTCAGGGAATTTCAGTCCTTTGTTCCTTGGTAAGATGGTTGTATGAGTTTTGTTGCCTCTCAAATGTGTCCCTGGGTCAGTTGTGTCAGGTAGGACAGGGTCAGTCCAACTTTATCAAAAGATTTGCAGAGTAGGGAAAGCTTAGGGTTAAAACCCATTTCTACATTGTTCCACAAAAACGTCTCTGCAAATCACCTGCATGTGTGCTGAAGAAGTTGATATTTAGTTTTAAAGTAATCTAATTTTTAAATAGTTTCCCTTTTATGGCAACTTTAATAGTTGGTACTTCTGAAATGTCCCATTTCATCAAGGTTCTGAGATTATTTGGTGTAAAGTTATTAATCATTTTATTAGGCATTAAACTCCAACTCTATCTCTGATTATACCACTTTCATTTGTGACCTTATTTGTTTGCATTTTCGTTCTTTGTTCTCGCTGAATATTTGTTTGCTCATTTAACGCTTAACTTTTATATTTGTTTTTTAATTAGCATACAAAATGGGCTTC
Organism: Mastomys coucha; assembly: GCF_008632895.1. Lineage (NCBI taxonomy): Eukaryota > Metazoa > Chordata > Mammalia > Rodentia > Muridae > Mastomys > Mastomys coucha. Next base: position 62,067,298 of record NW_022196913.1, read on the forward strand.
ATTAAGACATTTCATACATTTCTGGTTGATTTGTATCCTTTCTTGCCTCCCTCCCCTTCCCTCCCCTCAACCCCCTTCCTTGCCCCTCTCCCCTCCTTTCCCTCCCATCCCTTTCCTCTTCCCTCTTCCTCTTCCTCTTCCTCCCTCTTCCCCTCTCTGCCCTCCCTACTTCCCTCTCTCCCTTCCTCCTCCCCTCTCTCCTCCTTTTCCCCTCCCCCTCTCTTCT
>NW_022196913.1:62067656-62069683 GCF_008632895.1 Mastomys coucha
TTTCCTCCCTTCTCCCCTCTCTCCCCTCCCTCCTTCCCCCTCTCCCTTCCCCTCTCCTCTTTCCCCTCCCTCCTCTCCACTTGTCCCCTTCTGCCCATAGCAGCTCCCTTTCCTCCCTCATGCCCTGTGCATTCCATTACCACCTTCCTACTTCCTTAAAGGGTTTCCCCTCTCATGGTCCCCTTTTAGGCTCATGGCCTATATATACACATGTAAATATTCAAAACTGGGATGTGCATATGAAAGAGAACATGTCATCCTCACCTTTATGAGTCCTCAGCTTATTTAGCACAGTGATCTCCAGTTCTGGCCATTTTTTTTTTCTCTGAAAAGTTTATTTTTCTTTATGGCTGTGTTATGGTTTGTATATGCTTGGGCCAGGGAGTGGCACTATTTGGAGGTGTGGCCTTGTTGGAGTAGGTGTGTCACTGTGGGCACGGACTTTAAGAACCTAGTTCAAGCTGCCTGGAGGTCAGTATTCTGTTAGCAGCCTTCAGATAAAGATGGAGAACTCTCAGCTCCTCCTGTGCTATGCCTGCCTGGATGCTGCCATGCTCCTGTTTTGACGATAATGATCTGAACCTCTGAACCTATAAGCCAGTCCCAATTAAATGTCTTTATAAGAGTTGCTTTGGTCATGGTGTCTGTTCACAGCAGTAAAACCCTAACAAAGACAGGCTGAATACAATTTCACTGTGTAATGTACCACATTTTCTTTAGCCCTTCATTTAGCAGTGTCCCCCTAGGCTGACTTCACGTCTTGCTGTTGTGACTAGAACAGCAATAAATACTGGGTGAGCAGGTGTCCTGGTAGAAGAATCCTGAGATCTTTGGATGTGTGCCCAGGAGTGCCATAGCTGGGTAACTTGGAACTTCTAAATTTAGTTTTCTTGAGAAACCATATGGATGTCCGTAGTGCTTACACGGGCTTACACTCCCACCTTCAGCAGAAAAGAATTTCTCTTTTCCTGCACACTTGCCAGCATTTTATTCTTTATTATAATCATTCTGATTAGAATGAGATGGATTCTCAGCACAGTAGTCTTAATTTTCATTTCTCTGGTGCCTAAGTTTTTAAAGTATTTTAAAAGTATGTATTAGCCATTTGCATTCCTTAGCTTGTTTATTGACTGGCAGGGTTGCGGGTTGTGTTTAATTTTTACAGTTCTTTATATATGTAGATGATAGCCCCCTTTCTGAAGCATAGCTGGGAAATATTTTCTCCCTAGCCTTCTGCTCACTTTATTGACAGCATTCTTTGCTGTGCAGAAGCTTTTTAACGTAGTGGAATGTGACTTGTCAATTCTCGGGGTTATTTTCCATGTTATTGGGGTCCTGTTCAGAGGGTTGTTATGTCTATATTTTGGGATATTTTCCCTCCAGTGATTTCAGTTCTTCAGGTTTTTGATGAAATTTTTGAATATATTTTGGGTTGATGTCCATGCAGGATGAGAGATAGGAACCTTTTTCCTTCCCTTCATACTGTTTCACCAGTACAATTTACCTGATGCACTATCTTTTTTCCAATATATATTTCTGACACCTTCTGTCAAAGTGTATTTGGTGGTCATCGCTCTCTGGGTGTATAGTTGGTTCCTCCATTCTGTCCCACTGGCCTACATCGTTGTCATACAATGTCATGCTGACTCTGTCACTATGGCTCTATAGCACAATTCAAAGTGGTGTCCTGTGATATCACCAGCAGTCTCTGCTTAGGATCAAGTTTGTGTTTCCATATACGTTTTAGGATTTTGTTTTTACTTTACTCTGTGAATAGTATCATTGTGATATCAATGGAGATTGCATTGAGTCTGTAGACCTCTTTGGATATATAATTCTTCCAATCCAGGAGCATAAAGATTATTTCTAACACCTAGTGTCTTCTTACATTTCTTTGCTCGGTGGCCTAATGTTTGTATTGCAGAGGTAGCTCATCTCTAGGCTTAGGTTTAAGTATGGGGTGGGTTACTGAATAAGGTATTTCTACTGTTTTTTTTTTTTTAATCCCCTCAGCAAGTTTGTTATCA
>NW_022196913.1:62069967-62088436 GCF_008632895.1 Mastomys coucha
AAGAAAGAAAGAAAGAAAGAAAGAAAGAAAGAAAGAAAGAAAATAAACAAAAACTAAAACAAACCCCTGTTCCCTCTTCCTGCTCACCTTAAACACAGCACTAGGAAGTCTGCAAATAGGGAAGGTTTGGCTTCTTCATGTCCTGTCGCACTTATACATTTTAAAAGAACCAAAGATGGCCAATCTTCCCTCATCTCTTCTAGTACATGTTTCTTCTCTCTCTATTTCATTAGTTATTCCCACAGTATAAATAGATTTTTTTCATTTACATTTTAGTTATTGGTGCCTAACTTTGAGGTCAGAGAATGGCATCTATATGATCTTTTTACTTGAGCTCAGCTTTCTGGGATGCTGTGTGCATGTTTGCAGATGGATATGCACATGTTTGCTCATTCTATACCTGCCTGATACTCAGCTGTTAAAAGCAGCAGGTTCTCTTATGACCCTACTTCCCCCCCCCCCCGTTTGATCTGTCATTGAGAAATCTTCTTAAATCAGTGTATCTCATTCACATTTCGCTTGTTAGGGCTTGAAATGCATTATTAGATACACATAAACAATTTCAATCTTGTGTTTTGAATTTCTCTGTTTTGTTCTCCAGTATCTCCCTAGTGTGTAAAGCTGTAATTACTACACAGCGGAGTCTTGAAAATAATTGAAGTATATTTTTTTGTATGTATAGTGACTATACCTCAGTAATTTCATCTTCACAGAGCATGCCCTGCAAATAACAACTCTGAAACAATCTGTTTCTGTCAGCTTCTGGAGGAACAGAACCAGGAGGATGAATACATTGCATCAAAGTCTCAAAAAGAAGCTTTAAGGTGATGATGGCCAAGGCACCTCTGAGCTTCTTTGAGCCTGGTACCCAGTCCTCGAGTCAGAGCCTTGAAACTTAGAGCTGTCCCAGAATTGCTATTGCTCACTGGAAGTAGCTATTGTTCACTGGGAGCAACTGTTACTCACTGGGAGTAGGTGTGGCTCACTGGGAGTAGGTGTGGCTCACTGGGAGCAGGTGTGGCTCTCTGGGAGCAGCTGTTACTCACTGGGAGTAGGTGTGGCTCACTGGGAGCAGCTGTTACTCACTGGGAGCAGCTGTTATTCATTGGGAGTAGGTGTGGCTCACTGGGAGTAGGTGTGGCTCACTTGGAGCAGCTGTTACTCACTGGGAGCAGCTGTTACTCATTGGGAGTAGGTATGGCTCACTGGGAGTAGGTGTGGCTCACTGGGAGTAGGTGTGGCTCACTGGGAGTAGGTGTGGCTCACTGGGAGTAGGTGTGGCTGCTCCCTTGAGGATGGGACGGGTCTCATTCAATCTGCAAGGATGGGTGCCTCCGGAGTCCAAATCTGGCTCCTGGAGCCAGTAAGGCTCCAGGAGAACTTCTGGTCCCTATGCTACATTGAAAGCTTGGAAACATTGGTTCTACTCACTGTCTGTGCAGAAGCAAGAGGCAGCAACAACATCAGAGCAAATCATCCTTACAGCCAGAGGGAAGGGCTAGCAAGCAAAAGGCAAGAAGAGCATCCTTCTGACATACTCTTGTCTATCTCTGCTGCTACATGTAGGTGCTGCCACATGCAGAGAAGATCTTCCCATGTTAAGGCAATGGGGACAGGTCTTCAGGGTGGCTCCCTGCTCAGGTGACTCTCAGTTTGGTAATTGGCATTAAAACCAAGCCTATCACAATAGTTTGATTATATTTGTGTAACATTTTTTTTCTTTCCAACTTTTGTCTATTCTTATGTCTCAGACACATCATTTACTAGATTATATTTTTAAAAAAATCAAGTTGGGTAGTCTACGTTTTAACTGGAGAAATTTAACGACTACATATTGACTGAGATTATTGGTCCTTTTACAGCCTAGTCTGAATTTCTTTTGGACAATTTTCTTGTTTTCTCATTTTTTGTTTCCCCTCTATTGTTACCAATACTTTAGTATTGTGTATTTGTTGCTCTCTTATAGTTAATACATTAAACATTTATATATGTGTATTTATATATATGTACATGTATATGTACATATAATAAATACATACATATATGTATTCTATCTATATATTTTATATAGATATTTTTATATAAATTTAATAAGCATGCCTTAGTACCCTCCACAAAATCAGAATTATATACTATTTTTAAAGATTTATTTATTTATTATGTATACAGTGTTCTGCCTGCATGTATGCCTGTGGGTCAGAAGGCACCAGATCTCATTATAGATGCCTGTGAGCCACCATGTGGTTGCTGGGAACTGAACTCATGACCTCTGGAAGAGCAATCAGTGCTCTTAACCACTGAGCCATCTCTCCAGCCCCTCATCATATACTGTTTTAAATCTAGATATACTGATCTTGTTCTGTATATATTATACTTCAGTCTTAATTCCAGATTAATTTTGAAGCTCTACATGTGAGAATTACGTTTTGCTGTTTCCACATTCAACACTGATTTAAACCTACCCACATTAGCTGTCTTTTTCCCTCAACCCTTCCTACATCTCAGACCTTCTTCTCAGATCCTTTCCCCTCCCTGAAGCACACATTCCAGAAGTGACCACAGCGGAAGTCTCTCACTGACTCTCACCTTCTGTCCAAAGCAGATTTCTTTTATACTTGTTCTTAGAGGCGATCTTTTCTGGATAGCAACGCCAGTCTGGCTGTGCTCCTTTGATATTTCATGGTAGCATCTCCCACCCACTACAGCTCTTCACGGTGCAGTTATCAGTCTAAGCAAGTGTTTTTACAGGCTAGCCCCAGACCAGCAGCATCAGAATCACTGTGTAGCTCAGTGGGGTTTTAAATTTTTTGTTCCACAATTCCTGACTCCATTCTGCAGTTGCAGGACTTGTCTACGGCCCACTGAAGTTTGATGGCCGGTGGTCAGTCTTTCGAAGCCCACTGCAGAGAGAGAACGTAAACCATCTTCTATTCTGGCTGCTTTAAGAATGTTTGCTCTGGTATCCATAGACTAGGGTGATTCTAGCAATTGATTGAGCTTTCTTTACTTTGAATGGAATTTTTTTTTCTTTGATTCTCTAAATCTAACAATTGATGGCTTCCATTAATTTTGGAAAAGTGTAACTATTGACCATTTTGGACAATAGTTCAAAATTTAGTTCCACCTCCACATACAGTATTATTTTGAACGCCCTTAGATTTATATTGGACCTGCCTACTCTCAATTGTATATTTTAATTCCTCATATTTTCCATATCTGTGCTACCATTACTTCCATGAAGCTGTTTGTGATAAATAGGAAGATTTGCATTAGCTTCTTTTTTTTTTTTTTTTTTTTTTTTTTTTTTTTTTTTTTTTTTTTTTTTTTGCATTAGCTTCTTATAACATCCTATTAATTTAGATTTTTCTTCTTGAGTTCCCAGATCACACAGGTAATATGAATTCAGCCTTCAGTTCATACGTTTCTCTGTTACAGGTGTGTGTGTGTGCTCGAGCGCACATGTGTATATATGCACACATGTTTGTATGTCTGTCTACATGACAGTGCTATGGTCCATATAGAGGTCAGAGATTAACCTTATATGTAAACCTTTACCTTGACCTTGTTGGAGACAGGGCCTCTTTGTTATTTTTCTTCTGTGTACATGGAGTGTGGGCTTCTGGGAGTTGGCCTGTCTCTGTCTCTCTCTCTTAGGAGTTCTAGAATTATGAATGCTTGCACTATGTGAATGGCTTTTATCTGTGTTCGAGGGGTTGAAGTCAGGTCCCTGTGCATGGGCTGCAAGCATGTCTATCTACAACCCTGCTTCACTTCTATTTTATTTATCAATGCGCTCATTCTCAGAGGCCTTTGCCTTCCCTGGTGTTGGCTACCTACTTGCATCCTGCTGCAGTGCAGTCATTTTGCTCTTTCCCATGCTCACAGAAGATTAGGACATAGCTAGAGACAAGAAAACAACTAGCAGGTACCCTGGGCAGAAACGAGCCCAACCAGGTTCAACAGGAATAGAACCTTGTGGAGTTTGGCTTCTTCATACTAACTGAACAATTAAATATTCCTACAACTCGATGGTTGAGCTATCACAAATATGCATTAACTTCATCCAAGATATTCTGAAAATCTGAAAGAGGCTTTACTGAGCATCTCCTCATCCAACCACCCACAATTAAGATCACCTGAATTATCCAACACCCTGAGGATGATCCACCCAGACTTCTTGCTAAACATCCTATACCTATTGGTTACATTGACTTTAATGCCAACCAGGTGGATAAAAGTAAAGATGTTTGAGAGAAAAGATAAAAATAGAAGTAGTCACAGCCAGTGGGAAGTAAGACAAGGATTTGTGTATCCTTTATGTATCAAGAGTGAGCTGCAGGCTTTTGACCAAAAATAGCCTAATATGTTGTCATATTAACAAAAGTGATTGACGAGTCCCTTAGAAGGATGGGAATGTTCATGATGGGGACCTCGGAACATCCTTAGTGTAACCTGGTTGCTGGCTACTAGTGAACTGTCAGGCAGCTTCCATTCATGCTAACCTAGGAAAGTGTCATCCTTTATTGGTTAACTTTAGCCTGCTGCCTAAATCTGGCCCAGTGTGTTCATCCAAAGCATTAAGTTTCCTCTCCTCATGAGCTATTTGTTAAAAAAAGAAAAGAAAAGAAAAGAAAATGACTTGGGAATTATTCCACACAAAATGTCAAGTGGCAGAATAAATAACCATTCCCCTCATTAATCCCCACGGGCAGCGTCTGTCTGAGGACTTTGCTTTTTCATAATGAAAATATGTCAGCCCTGAATATATGTTTGCATGATTGAGGCTGAACAGTGAAGTGAAGTGAAATGAATTCTCCACTCAGCCGCAAGTGAAACACGGCCGTTTGTGGGAAATGAGGCCGTGTGCTGTGGAATGGCGACCTGGGCTTTGCAGAGCCTCCGGCAGGCTAAGATCAAGTGGGGAAGCAGAGGGCAGCCTGTGATGAAAGTAGAGCATATTTCTTCAACAACATTCATCTTAATTCAGCTCCATTTGTAAGAGAAATCTCTGCCCCATTGCATAAGCTCAGTGTTGAAGACACTTTGGGGTCCTGGAAGCTGCAAAAATCAGGGAAGCCCAGGGGTGACATCTTGATGAACAAAGGCCTGTTGCCTAGGAAGCAAAGAACGCTAGATGACAGAGAGGTCAGAGTTACAGGACTTCAGAGACCTGCCTACCTGACAGGTCACTTCAGAATGGGGGAGAGCCAGGCAAGCAGAAGGCCCTGTCTGAAGAGCCACAGAGGGAAGAGCAACTATTAGCTATAGGCATGCTCTCCCACTCGCCTAACCACACAGCAGAATGCCCATGCCTGATGCATAACTCTGCGCTCTGCCCTCCTCAGCATGGAAGTAAGGGCTTGTGGGATGTCAAGATTGCTGCGTTCATTGTATAATCCTCCCCTCACCCCCTCCTGACCCCACCTCAGGGACCATTGTGGGAAAGAAGAGGAAAGATCATAAGGGTCAGACGTAGGAGTGCACTGGGTTGAAACAGGACCTTCTCCACACCACAGGAACTGTACTCACGAGGTTTGGGCAGCTGTGATCTGCCTAGGGTCAAGACTGCTACCATTCTAGCATAGAGAATGGAGGGGTCCCCACCTCAAGGGGCAAGGGATAGCTGGTGACTTCTGGGGAAGGGAGAGTCAGTTTTTGTTAAGGGTGTAGCCTCTGGCTGGTCCATCATGCTCTAGTATGAATACAGAAGCAGCACCAATGGGACCTGGAGGGTTATTTAAAGAAAGAAAGAAAGAAAGAAAGAAAGAAAGAAAGAAAGAAAGAAAGAAAGAAAGAAAGAAAGGAAGAAAGAAAGAAAGGAAGGAAGGAAGGAAGAAAGGAAGAAAGGAAGGAAGAGAGAAAGAAAGAAAAGAAACAGCATTAGAGTGGAAATGAAGTTGGTGGTTAGGATTGGGGAAGGAGGGGTAGATCCAGGAGGAGTCAGGGGAGGAGTAGAGGATAAATATAATAAAAATGCATCAAATGGAATTCTTAAAGAATTCATAATACATAATTTATATATGCATATATGTATGTATATATGTATATATGTATATATGTATATATATAGTATACATATACATATAGTATACATACACATATACATATAAATCATACACATACACACACACACACACACACACACACACACACACACACACACATACACATACATGTTCAAGAATGGCTGGTTGGCTGCTAGCCTGGAGGCCAAGAGCACTGGCTGCTCTTGTAAAGAAACTGAATCAGGTTCCAGCACCTACATGTTGGCTCACAACTATCACAGACTCCAGTTCCAGGGGCTCTGATGCCCTCTCCTGGCCTCTATGGGAACTGCACAAAGATGGTGTGCACATAACATACATGCAGGCAAGCATTCATAGATATAACTTTAAATCTTTTTAAATAAAAGCTCCACCTGTGTAAAGGTATTGTTTAAATGTAATCCTGTCTATGAGGCCACCCCATATACTACCTCCTCTTCCCTGCCCCTCCTATCCTTCCTTCACCATCATAATTCCCCCTCTTCAGCAGCCCCCTCCTCCCTTCCTCCTGTATCTCATCTTCATTTTGGTCACCCTCCCCCTCCTCTTCAATGCACTTGTGGATTGAAGTGGATTCAGTCTGTCAGCCTCGTCAGTCCTCTTACCATTTGCTTGTTGGTATGTACTTGACAGACTAATTGGACCTCTACCATTGGCAGAGGCCTCAAAAGCCAAAAAGAATAGGGCCAACTGTGTGTATGTGAGTGTGTGTCTGTGTGTATGTGTGTGCACACATGTGTGTAAAATTGTCTTTGCTATCCATCAGAATTTCGCCATGAGAAACTGAAAGTTTATAGAGGAGCCTGCCATTTCCTATAATTCCGTCCTCTAGAAATCATGCTTCCTTCTTGGCGTCTGAGCTTGGTGACTCTTGCGACCTCCGGTAAGAGGACCCACATGGTGTGTCCTTTAGGATTGACTTATTCATCCAGCATCCTCTATTCACCACTGCTCCACATTTTAGCATGTAACATCAATTCCCTTTCTTCTAAGGTTGTATCCATAAGGTGACATTTTGTTTCTCATTTAATCTGTTCATGGCCATTTGCCTTGCCATCATCATATAGCTTTGCAGGTGACAGCACCATGAATGTTGGCGTGTATATTCAAGTCCCTGCTTTCAGGTAGGTATAGAGAAGCAAATTTCTGTGTTGTGTGATGGCTGAGTTTTGTGCCCTGGGCACTGAGCACATCATGTCACCTCCAGCCATTAGGACTCAGAGCAGCCATCTTCCCATAGGGCAACATTTGTTACGTTATTCCCATAGATTCCATGGGCAACATTTGTTACATTATTAACTGTTCTGAGGAAAAAGAAAATGTCACAATGGTGGGAAATGAGGCCTCACTGTAGACTGAATTTTTGTTTCCCTTTATATGTGTTTTGAAACATTTGTAGGAATCTGGCAGATGCTCCAGTCAAATATTTTGCCTAATTTTAAACATCAACTACCATTGTATTGAGTTGTGAAAGTTCTTGCATAGTCTGGATACTAATTCCTTGCCAGATAAAAGATTCTCAAATATTTTTTCCATTTTCTAGATTGCATTTTCATTTTGTTAATTGTGTTCTAGGATAACATGAACATTTTACATTTTTTTTAATTTTATTTTTCCTTTTTTGTCAATTGTGAAAAATCTAGGGTCATGACAGGTTTTTCTTTGAAGAGTGTCATGGGTTTAGCCTTTGTGTTCAGATCTCTGGACTATTTCGAGTGGCTGTCTTACAAACGCTCTGAGGGAGGCTGTCACCATGGCTACCTTGTGAGGGAGGCTGTCAGTCACCATGGCTACTTTGCGGGGCTTTTCCTCCATTCCCAGTTCAGATCACTGCAGACTAATTCCTTCACTGAATTCTGTTGGCTCCCTTACTGAAAACAGCTTGACTATATATGTGAGTTTATTTCTGGGGTCCCTTCTGTTTATCTGTGTGGAACAGACCCACCCTGGGCCATCGCCACAGTTCTGATGTAAGTTTTGGGTTGACAGCTCCTCCACCTTAGTTCATTCCCAAGTGGATTTGGATATCCAGGGTCTCGTGACATTACTTACAGATTTATAAATGCTTTTCTATTTCTGCAAAAAAAAATATTTTTGGAACATTGATAGGGAATCTGTAGGATCTATAATTAGGGCTTTCATTGGATTAAGACTTTATTAATGCTAAGCCTTCTATGGTCATAGAGTCTGCCCATCTGTATATCCTTTGATTTATTTCAGTAATGTTTGGGGAATTTTGATCTACAGCACACAGGTCCTTTGTCTGGTCAGGAGTTTCATCCTGGGCATTCTGGTTAGGAGTGATTATACATTGGGTTGCTTATGTAACTCACTTTTACTAGTTCCTTATAAGTGTGTAGAAGTAACATTGATCTTGTGCAGTCATAGTTACACTTTTCAACTTTATCAAATGATTTACTAGCTCAAAGGTTCTTTCCTTGTGACGCTATTAGGATTTTCTCCAGAACTGTGCCATTGCAAATGGACACCTTTAGTTCTCCCCCCTCCCCCACCCCAGACTGAATGAGTGTGGTCCAGATGGCGTCATTTTTTCTTCATAGGCATGATCTATTATCATTGAGTACACTGCAACTATAGAATTTTTTTCTTTTTAGTTTTTTTAAATTAATTAATTAAATTTACATCCCAATTGCAGCTTCTCCTCCTTCCTCTCCTCCCAGTCACCCCTGTATCCCCCATTCTCCAGCCTTCCCTTTCTCTTCAGAAATGGGGAGGCCTCTCATGGATCTCAGTCTGCCTTCCGTGTCAAGTTGCAGTAGGACTAGGCACATCTTCGCCTATTCTGACTAGACAAGGCAGCCCAGTTAGGGCAGAGGGGCCAAAGGAGGCAGGCAGCAGAGTCAGAGGCGGCTGTGGAATTTTTATATTTGTCTCTTACTGTATCGGAGGGCCCCCCCATTCTTTTTGAGTAACTCTATCCTTGAAGGACTGTTGAATTCTGTAAAATAATTTTCTATACCAATTGAGACAAGCATATACTTTCCCCCTTTCATTCTGGTGATGTAGCATACACCACATTGATTTCGTGGTGTTTGAACCACCTTCCATTCCAGGAATAAACCCGACTTCAGCATGGTTTGCAAATGCCTTAACATGCCTTGTAGTTCCTGTGCGGTGGCTTTGGTTTGAGGGTGGTGTCACCCTAATTGAATAGAGTTAGATAACATCCATTCTTCCTTAACGTTTAACAGGACTGTGCTAATTATTTTTTTTTTTTTAAAAAAAGAATTTTTTTTATTTTCTGTGAGTGTGTTGCCTGCCTGTATGTAGGTGTACCACACGTGTGGCTGGTGCTTGTGGAGGTCAGAAGAGGATCGTCTGGAGTTACAGAGGGCCATGAGTCTCCATGGGGGTGCTGGGAACTGAGCCCAGGACCCCTGGTGGTCCAGTGCTCAACCTCTGAGCCAGTCACTGTTCCCCTCCCTCGATGCTTGCTTCTTCGGTGGGTGTTTGGCACAGTTTACAGGTGGTGGCTTTGGCTCCGAACTTTTTTTCTCTTAGGAAGCTGTGATTCTTGACTGTCTATCAGCACTAGCTATAGATCTTTGCAGCCTCTCTCCCTTTTCCCTTTTCCTCTTGCTCAATATGTTGTACATTTCTAGGACTTTGTCCATTTCACATAGGCTTCCTGAACTGTTGGCAAATAGTTTCTGACAGCTCACCAGTGCTGGCTCATCTCGTGCCGACTTGGGAGACAACACAGAGAACAGTGCAGGGAATGGAGGCCTGGCTTGTGAAGTCTCAGGGGGGACGTCTGAAGACTCCATCAGGGCTGTCTGCTATTTTGAATGAAGGTTCTGTGGTTCTGGTTAGCTAGGGCTGAGGAATCAACTGTGATTAACAAGACACCAGAACTGCTTAAAGCGAAACCTTTGCTTTGCTGGAATACTTGATGCTGGCTGGCTGGAGCTGAGAATTTAGCACTGATGAAGAAGAGATTCATGTCACTGGGGTAAAACCTCCCGGAAAGTGTTTCCTAAGAGCACACAGAAGCTGTGTTTCCGAGGCGGTCAGGGTTGCACCTCACACTGGAGTGGAATGTGGTGGTACTGGTTTTGCAGGCACGAAGGGGTCATGGAGAACAAAAGCGGAGGCACTGTGAGAGGCCAGGAAAGGCCATGGGTGAAGGTACAGGCCTCAGTGGCATTTGAAGGCTGAGAAATGAAGGGGTCATGAGAAAAACGTGGAGCTTGGCACCATGAAGAGAGCCTATGAGAGGCTGTTGGTGAAAGTGCAGCCCAGTTGCAGAAGACCCCAGCATTCTGGAGGTGCCAGTACCATGGGATGAGCACCAAGAACAGCAGCAGCCGTGGAGTGGAGCCAGCTGGAATCTAGAAGACAAGCTGTGTGCGCTACAGAGGGCAGAACATTAGACGTGACCCAAGCCCTTCGGAGGAGCCCAGAAAATCATGAGTGGATCCCAGATATTGGGTATAGTGTTCTTTATACAGTTAGAGCTTGGTTTTGCTTTGGTTTGATTGTGACTGGGCCCTGATTCTTTTCTCTTGAAGTAAGAAAGTATTTAATTTAATTTTGATTTTTTACGGAATCCTGCTGCTGAATGACTTTGAACTTTTAAAAGAGATTTTGGCTTTTAGAGAGTAGATATTTTAAAGAGACTAAAATGTTCATGTGTCTGAGTTTGTAAAGATTGTGGTACTTTTACAGCATTTATGGTTTTAATGTGAGATCTTGGGGAAAGGCTGTGACTTAATAGTGATGTGTTTGTGTGTCAGGTAGGAAAGGGGTCAGTTGTGCAGGCTATATCCACTTGATACACGAACTTGAGTTATCTGGAAGGAGGGGACCTCTGTTGAGAAAATGCCTCCATAAGATCCATCTGTAAGGCATTTTATTAATTAGTGATGGATGGATGAGGGCCCACCCTATTGTGGTGGGCCCACCCCTGGGTTCTATAAGGAAGCAGGCCTTGCAAGTCATGGGAAGCAAGCCAGTAAGCAGTGCCCCTCCATGGCCTATGCATCAGCTCTGGACTCCAGCCTTCAGCCCTGCTTGAGCTCCTGTCCTGACTTCCTTCCACGATGAACTGCAATACGGAAGCAAATTAACCCTTTCCTCCCCACTCGCTTTTTGGTCATGATGTCTCCTTGCAACAATAAAAACCCTAAGACAATGCCATTCTTTTGTTCCACAAAACATCATCTCTATATTTTAATAACTTGAATTACTTACTTTTGTCAATGTAAATATTTGCAAATTTTGTTACTTTCTAAAATCTAGTTTTTGGTGTGGCTGATTTTTTTCTCTACCTGACGTTTTGATCCTTACACCTTCTGCTAGCTTCTGCTAGCTCCAGGTTTGTTGCTTTTCTTGTTCCTTAAAGTGAAATATTGTTATCAATTTGAGATTTTTTTGAGATGAGACTTCAGCGTTACAGATTTCTCTCTTAGCATGAGTTGTGTTTCACTCTTTTTATATGCTTTCTTTCTCTTTCTTTGTCTTATTTCATTAAAATCAACACGCTCCCTGATTTTCTTTGCAGTTTCTTTTTTGATACAATGATTGTTTAGAAGTGAGTTGCTTGACTCTCTCATCACTTAGCCATTTTTTTTTTTACTGATTTCTAGTGTCCACTGTGTTTAGAAAGGTATTTCATATAGCTTTATTTAAACAAAAAGTGTGCAATTGAAAGTCTTGAGAGATCAAGACCTACTTGAGGCCTAACACGTGATCCCTCTTGGAGAATGTTCCATATATACTGAGAGGGAAAATCAATGTATTCTGTTGCTGCAGTGTAGGGTTCCATGAATGTCTGTGAGTCTAATTGGTTTATGTTGTTGCTCAAGTCTTCCACTTCCTTATTGATTTCCCGTCTGTTGTTCTCTCCATCATTGAGAGTCGAGTAGTAAAGTCTCCAATTAGTACTGCGGAGCTCACCATTCCTCATTTCAAGTACACCAACATGTGCTTCATATATCTTTTCCGGTGTGAGCATTTCGTATATACATTCGTATTGGCTGTGTCTTCTTTATAATTAGCACGTTTTAGCATCATACATGTCTCTTTCCGTGTCTTGTAACCATTTTTGACTTAAAGCCTGTTTGTTTCACATCACAGCGATAAGCTCTGCCCTCTCTGGGTTGCTATTTTTACAGAATCTTTTCTTCTAATCTTTTACTTTATACTTCACGGACTTTGATCCTAACCTGTCTCATGAAGGCAGTAAGTAGTTGACAGGATGCAAAGCTCCACCCCCCTAAGGAAAGAAGATGGTAGATGGTTTCATTCACTCTGCTACTCTGATTATGATGGGGGTGTTATATTTAAATTAGTAACTAAGCAGAAAAACGTTCGGCTGTGGGATTGTTTTCAGTATTTCGCGCACATATTTTCTTTGCCTCACGTTTTCCCCAGGATCATTTTCTTTTCCATTTACTTGATTTCTCATAGCAAAATAGTTAGGCTGTCTTTCTGTCTCCATTATGCATGTTCATAGAGTCTTAACTGCTATGAAACTCATATGCTCTGTCCAAATGTTATCAGACTCTATTTTGAAACAATAACTTCAACACCATGCAGAGCGCTATTGTAAAGGGCCTCCTGTAATTGAAAAAGTGGATGCTCTTGATGAAGACGGAAGAAAGGAAATATGAACATTGTTCATCTGGGCAGCAAATCTTTTGTGCATGAAATCACGCGGAAATGAAATCAAGCTAGTTTTGCTGTCATCTCAAATTGAAAAATTTATGGACCTCGTATGCGATAGTTCTGTAGGAGGCACCGAATGACTGGGTGGGAGATGTGATCTGAAGCAGGCTCAGTATGATTCCATTGGGTTTCTCGGAGTTACAGAACCTATCTAGTCTTCTGTGTGGTGTCTCCTGCAGTGAGTGACACCGAGCCTTTTAGGTAAGGTATAGTTACACCAATTCAGAGACAAGTCAGGAACCAAGAGATATAAAAATTATTTCAAGAGAGGCTGTGCATGCTAAAGGAATATGTTGACTGTTTCTCAGCAGAGCAGACGAGTTAATTAAGGAGAAAGAACATGGACTGAAGCTAATTTCCAGTTGTGTTGGAACTTGACACTTTCTGAAGAAGACACCCAGCAGAGACTACAGTACAGAGGAGCTGGGCTCAGTGGCTAAGCATGCTAACTGTTCTTGTAGAGGTTTGATTCCCAGCACCCACAGAGTGGCTCACAAGCATTTGTAACTCCAGGCCTAGGGCATCTGATGCCCTCTTCTGGCCTCAATGGGCACAAGATATGCATATGGTACACAGCTATACATACATGTGGAACATTCAATGCACATAAAATAAATCCCTCTCTTTTTATTTTAAAGTACAAAGGAGGTACCATGTCAGAAAACATGACAGGCGGGTTAACTCTGCTACTGTGTGGCAATACCACAGAGTGTATCAAAAATGCAATTGCAGTTACTAGAGCAAAGGATCCCAAGACCCCAAAAACAAAAATAAAAGTCATCTGCCCTTGTTCTGAGACAAGATCAGAAAGCATAGGTGTCAGCCATCTTGTTCTTGCAGAGGTTCTACAAGTGCTTTACCATAAAAACTGAGACAGTACTTCGAAGAGGACGGTTTTGTGATTTAAAGTCCTGCTAATAATAAAATGCCTGTCTAGCCATACTGACCAGATTTCTATGAAAAGGAAAGTGTTAAGGTTGTATTTTTACCACCAAGAGCAACTTGGAGCCACTTGGCCAGGGAAGCACTTGGGTGGTGAGTGACACTACGCTTACCCGGTGTTCTGTCACATTTGACTTGCCGCTGATGCAGACCCTAATCTAGATGTAATGCAGGGCCGGAAATCACTCACTTACTGCTGACACAGTACTATCCATCAAAGCTGGAACTGTAAATGCCTTGGGGAGGATGTAAAGAGTTAAGTCGTGGGTGGATTTATGGTTTTCCTAGAGATTGACGAAGAACTGAGAAAAATGCTTCACATGGTGAGGAGAGTTGGTGAAGGATTTGCAGATGGGCCTAACGAAGATGTGGCTGGACTTACCAAAGGCCACTGAGAGTTAATTCTTACTGATGATGGATGGGAAGAACCCACAGACTCCTCTGTAGAGGGAGAAGAAATTGATGCAGACCCAGCCATGTGGGCATGGTCCCATTTTCCAAAGCTGCTTCTATTGCATAGAGAGAGAAGGATAAAATGGACGAGTGCGATTCTCTCTAGACTACAAAACCAAGCTCACCCAGACAGGGACTGGAGGCTTATAACCATCAAAGCTTCTGATGGACCCATGCAAGAAAACAGCTTCCAGTCTAATGTTTCCAAAAGGCTTAGGATAGACATCTATGAATCAGGACCACACCACAGACCGCTGACATTGTGCATTCTGGATATCTAGTCATCAACACTGTCTCAACTCAATCCTGGATCAACCAAAACCAAATAACGATTTCCATTTTCATATCCTTTCAGGCCATGTCCGTTCATGGAGTAACAATATAGACCACTCACTCCCGGTCATCTGGTTACATTGTGACAAATCACCTCATCACTGCCGGGTAATAGTGTAAAAAGTATTAGATGTTTAAAGAGAAGGGGAATGACCTCCTCATCAATTCCATCCTATGTTGTATTCTGCCATCAGATATGGCTAAATATTCTCCTGCGAGTAACATAAACATCATCATAAGTGTGCCAGCTGTGGAAAAACACAGTATATATAGGGTCCAGTATAAGGTTAAGGCATCCAATGGAGGTCTTACGATGTATTCTCTGCATATATGGAAAGGGACACTGTGGTTTATAACTTGATAAGAAAACTCGGACTTAAATAGGGGCGTTTTCTGAATCAATTACTGGGATGGCCATGTTTCACATAGGTTGTAAGGCTAGACAATAGCAAAAGCACATTGGCAGTTGGGAAGTGCCTGAAGTTGGGTGTGATGGAGCCAGTCTTTAATACCAGCACTTGGGACACTGAGGCAGAAAGACTGCAAACTCAAGGCCAGAGACTCTAACCCAAGGACCAATGACTGGGTTTGTATCCCAGCGATGGGGTGCTTGTCTAGGTTGGGTAAAGGCATGGTGCTGATGCCCCGTAGTGAATGAGTGGATGAAGAAAGCCATCAAACATGGGCTCCTGGGATAGTTGGAGCATGTAGCTGGGATCGGACAGTGATGGTGGGAGGGAGAGGAGAAGGAGCTAAGATGAGGGGGGATACCTTAGACGGCAGAGCAGTCTTCACATGGAGGGCATTTGAAGAAGCTGCTGGACCATATTTTGTTTCTCGACATCTTTTCCCTCCCTGCTTCTCTTCCAAGTGCAAGGCCAGCCTCACACTCACGGTAACCTGGGTAACCTCTTAGCTCTGCTTCCTGAGTACTGAGATTATCATGAGCCACCACACTGTGCTGCTTTACTTCTTAAATTACACAAGACAGTGCGATGCGTTGGTATGAGACACAAATAATGAGGCTTAAAGATGAAGTCCCGTGCCCACACCTGCCACCTGCTCCATGCCCATGGTTTTCCTCCCAGGGCCCTGCTGCTGCTCTTCTGAAATGTATCCCTTTGTGTCTTGTTTTTGTCCATGTGTACTCTGAGCAACCGATAGTATCAAGTTTTAGATGCATAACTTACATATTTGATACCGGCTATCTAAAATGTTCCAATATAACCAATATTTTCGAAACTTTCTAAATATACAGCAAGTCACTTTATCCTTTTGACTGCTATGTAATATTCCAGAGTGTAGGCTCCTCTGTGTCTCCTTTGATGGATATTTAGTCTTATTATCCCCAAATTCATTTATCTAGGAAACAATGTTGCAAAGGAAATGCTTTCCCATATATCCTTTTAAGTTACATCTTTTTTCACTGAGGATGGTCACCGGGAAGTAGAATTTCTTCTCCCTGGGATTTCTTCTTCCTGGGTATATATACACCCTGTGTCAGTACTCTTTCATACTCAGCTGTTGTAGTTCCACCTGGTACAGGAGTCCTCTTGATCTCCAATCTCATCAACCCTCGGTTGTATCAGGATTATCTTCTCATTCATAAACACTATATGACAGCACTTATTTGCCGTTGCCTAGTATTGGGCAGAACTGCATAGTTTCATTGCCTTCTGTGCTCCTGTGAACAGCTTTTAATCTTCCCCTTGCTAGTCTGTTGTGCTGTGTCTTTCTTGTGTATTTCTAGGAGCTAAAACATATTTTATACCCTAATCATTCCTCTGCTTTATGCCACGAACATCTTCTTCAGTCTCTTGTTTGGTTTTTCTTTATGACGTGCTATTATCTTTTATGGGTTCACATTTGTCAAGTTTGTCAATTCTCCCCATCATGGGTGATTTTTGTAGGATTCCAGGAATGCCTTACTGACTCTGCTTTCCCCAGGCACAGTGACTAGATGTCCTGTCATCTGTGATCTGCAAGGTTTGGGGTTGAAGTGTCAGTGGGAAATTCATCCAACATAAGCTCAACAAACACTATTTATTTATTTATTTATTTATCTAGCCTATAGGTATTTCTGAATGCAGCTTAATTCAAACCCTACACTGGAGATATGGACTGGGGTTCCCCCGGTAGAGGGGACATTTGCAAGCAGAGGTTTCAGAACCCCCAGGGAGTGTGTTGTGTCAATGAGATTGAACAGCAGTGGTTTGATGGAAGGGTGACTTAGTTAGTCATAGGCACCCTGAGACCACTGTAGTTGCTCTGTCCCAGTTTGCATGCTTGCCAGCTTGGCAAGCATCTGATATGCTAATCCATGGAAAAGGGTTGAACGTTCCTGAAGAAAAGGAAAACATTTTACTCCCAATCATCAGCGAGATTGAGAGATGTTAGGGACGGTAAGAATGAAATACAGCAGAGGAGGGAGAAGCTGAGGCTAGAGAGAATCAAAAGCAGCCAACCGTGAGGGCTTGAGTAGAATGTGTCTAGCAGGTACAGGTAAGCTGGTCATTCAGCTGAACCAGGCTAGGGGATGGGCAGCCTGCCCTGAGGGCTCCAGCAGAAATCGTTTGACAACCCAGTTCGGCAGTGGTTATGTGGGGGTGTGGTGAGTAAAGTCCACATCCAGGCTAAGAAAACACAAGCATTCACATTATGCGGACAAAGTAAAATTTATTGAGACAGACAGAACTGCGCCTACTCAGGACTACAGGGAAGCGCTTGCTAGTAACCGAAGAGTTGTGTTCACATTCCAGAAAAGTCTACATGGAAAAGCATTCAGAATACTAGATTTTCTACGTCACTATTTCACCTACAATAGGGACAACAGACTGACATTCTGAATTTGATGGGCTTCTGTTACAGGGCTACATGTTGAACAGGGACAAACATCAGTGACCAAGAAAAGGTGTAAAAAGACCAAAACCACCCACTGTAGGAAGGGCTCTTGGATGTTACTGTACAGTGTGGTCAAGATAAAACCAAACCAAAGCCAAAGTCAATGCTGTTGTGAGACAAGCAGAGGGTAGACCTGGACAGACAAATCATCATTTCCTGTATACATAGGGTCGTGGGCATAAAGGGGTGGGGGGCACTGAGAGAAAGCCATGTGAAGCCATCCTCATGCTGAGAGTGGCATGGGGGGGGGGACTGAGAGAAAGCCATGTGAAGCCATCCTCATGCTGAGAGTATGTTAGAAAGAAGTAATATGGCAGACAATGAGCCTTGGTGGAAGAGAATTCTGGGGTTTAAACTGGATGTCACAGTAATGAGAGTAAATAACCGTTTGTAGAATTAGAGTAAGGGAATCAGCTGAAGGCTTTCTTAAACTAAGTAAGGACTCAGCCCAGTGCCTGCCTAAACAAGTGGTTTGTCATCACAGCCGCAAATGCTTAAAAAGTCTCTTGCGCTCACCTGATTATTAGAACGAAAGGGTCCTTCCAGAAAGAGGCCAGCGGAAGCCCTGTTTCTCAGGAGAATGTCACAGAAGTCTAACTTTAAGTACCATTACAAATAGCCATCTTTAAAAACCCAAAGTGGGGCATGAGAAGCGGCACTGGCTGCCTTGTTGATGTGGGCTCCAGACATAGGAGGGCTTTTGATTTAATATTTTAATGAATCAAAATATCTTCTTGGAATGTCTCTGAAAATGACATCTCATTACCTTCCTGGGAATTGCCTACTGAGTACTCTTCTTCACCATTAAGATAATGTTAAGGACTTCTAAGTGTCATCTTAATGTGACACTTGTCATAAGATAATTAGACAAAGTAAGTGGCTCATTGGGTTCCTACAAGTTTCTCAAAGAGAAATCAATTTGCTGATTGTTAATTTGTTCTCTTGTGCATTTTTTTTTTCGAGCTCATAGGAAATAACAACAATGGCTTACATGGATGGCCTACACTGAGATTTCTAATATGTCTTTTTAATGTATTCTATTACAATTTAGCTGTGATTAAGCACCTGTTTTCTAAATTATGATCAGTTTTGAGAATAAGGAGAAA
>NW_022196913.1:62088446-62102212 GCF_008632895.1 Mastomys coucha
AAAACTAGGGGGGCAGGGAGGATGGCGCTGAGATCCTCAAACTGAGCAGGCTCGAATCTCCATGAGGAGGAAGCACACAGAATCTGAGCATCCTGGCTCTGCGTGTGTAGCCCAGGCCAGGATTAAAGGGCACCATGTGTATTCGTTTCCCAAGAGGGCTGATGTCACTGATGTCACTTTGCCCCGTCCTGTTCAAGAAAGGGAATGCTAACTGAAGGTGGCTTCCTAAATATGGAAAGCCAGCTTGGGGTGGGAGGCGGGCGCTGCCTCCCTGATCTCCATTTAACCAAATACCCTTTTTTTTGCCTGAGTTGATGGATTTGTCTTGTGGATTGGGCTACAACTCATGGGGGAAGGCAAGGACCATGGAGAGAGAGAGTATTCTGGCAGGCTGTGGCTGGTTAGGGCAACTAGCTAGGTAGGAAGCAAGCAGGCAGAGCTCGGGGGACTGGCCCTGACCTGAACGGGGCAGCAATGAAGACTACTTCTTTGGTACTTATGTGAAAGAACTCTGAAAAATATTGAGATGATATCACTACTGAAACCAGAAGCCAATAGTGAGCTTCGAGAACAAACAGTAAAATCGCTTCAGCAGTGTGTCAACTAACGTTGGCGTGTAGGGGAAAGATGGCGCTGACTAGCTGGCTAGCCTCTTGTGCTACTGGGAATCTCTTCGTAGGCTTTCATGGGGGGCGGGGTTCCTATTAAATAATGGGGGAGGAAGAGAAACCTTTAAAGCCTCTATATCCTGGTCATGATTTGTGGATAGAAAGGGGGCCAAAGCAAACAATGAAGGACCCTAAATTTTCGTCTAAGCATGATAATGATGCTGTCTTCTCCTCGAACAGGGGTTCAGTGGGGAACACCATAGGAAAAAGCCCTTGGGTGGATAGGGAGGGAAGCTGCCACAGGTGGATACACTGTATCCTGAGGGGAGCTTTGCGGGAAGTGAAGAAATGGCTTGTGAAGCTGCCCACGTGGGGGTTGCATGGCTTCTGTGGGTAAAAACAATTTAGGCAAACGGAGGCTAGTTCCAAATCAAAAAGGCTTTCAGTCACTCTGAGACGGCATAGAGGGGCCCCTCACCCCCACCCCTGGGCTGCAAGCTACACACACCAAGAGTCAGTGCCAACTGGACTCCCAAGAGGAATTTCATACCCCGGTTTGTGTTCTGGGTCTGGAGCAGTTGACTAAAAGCCATTGTTTATCTAAGATGTTTTTTGGTATACAACCAGACACTCGGCTGAAAGGTGTGTGTGTGCAAGCCACACAAGCACCGTTACCTATCTGTGCATGGGCAAGGTGTGTGTGCGGGGGAGCATCGAGAGCTTAATTTTTAAGAAAGGAAATGAATTCTCCAAAGGGACTTTGACTGAATTAAGGCTGTCGTTTGTAGGAAGCCAGATACAGTGACATGAAAATTAATTTTTAATAATAAACACCAGAGGTGGCAGAGACAGGGAAAAGGGACAGACAGCCTGGTTATGTTTTTCCACAACATCTACAGGACACAAGAAAAGCACGTAGACATCATAAGGCTGGGAACCATGCTGTAAGAACCACCGGCGTGGGTAATCAGAGAGGGTCTTTGACGTGTGAGAGGGTGGGGCTCCCCGCACTGCTGGATTCCACGTAAATCACATGCTAGTTGCAAAAACCTCACAGGGAGAGAACGGGGCTTTAATTAAGCCAGCCTGTCCTCTCATCCAACAAAAACAAAAACAAGGAACAAAAGTAACATCCTTTCACCCACACAACCATATGCAAATTCAGACGCTCTGGGAAGAGGGTCTTGCAAACCTCAGGCCCCAGTACAGAGAGCAACAGTGGAGAAGAGACCCCGGTGCCCTGGAGTCTTAGATACAAACGCAGGCAAAGGAAAGGACTTGCAGATCTGTGCCAAAAGTGTGTCCTCTTCCTCGTGGGCACTACCATATGTACCCGACTTCGTCTTCTTTGTCGTCGTCTTCATCCTCATCATCTTCCCGCACAGCCCGGGTGTGCACCCTCAGCTTCCCCTCTTTGTCCTTTGGTCCCAGCTCCCGCTCATCCTCTAGATCATCCAGCAGGACCACGGAACCTCCACTGCCAAAGTCCCCGGAGGTTTCCTGCTCTTCTTCTAGCACAAGAAGGAAAGACCTGGGGTTAGTTCCTACTGTCCTCCATGGCCCATGCTGGGACTCCCTACACTTGTGACTTGAGTTCTAGAGTAAAACCAGGGCATTTACTTCTGCGGTGTGGGACCTCAGCTTGAAACAATCTCCCCCTCCGCCCTTATCCCCTCGCCCCTCTGGCTCGGCCCTGAGCTGCTCTGACAGAAACCTGTCCTGGGTAATTTTTTGTGAACTTCACACATCTGGGAAAAGGAACTTCAATGAGAAACTGCCTCCCTTGGGTTAGTCAAGCCTGTGGGTCATTTCTTAGATCAACGATTGACATGGGAGGGCAGAGTGCATTGTGGATACTGCCGCCTCCTGGTTGGTATCCTGGGCTACATCAGAAAGCAGACTGAGCGAACCATGGGGAGCAAATCAGAAGGCAGCACCCCTCCATGGTCTCTGCATCAGCTCCTGCCCTGACTTCCCAATAAGTCTCTTCTGCCGAAGTTGCTATTGAATATGCTCTTTATCAGAGCAATAGAAAGCAAACTAGTCCAGGGACCTAGAGTACCCAGGTGCGAGCCTTATCTTGTCTGAAGGCTACAGTCCTAGCTACTGTGCCAGGGTCGGCCCCTTGATGCCAAACCCGTCCACACAGAGGTCATGCGAGTACCTGCTGGTGGCATGAAATTCCAGTATCTCTTTTTCCATTTCAGACTCAACCACAGCCAGAGCTGACTCTTGAAATTCTGTTGTGATCCCTCCTCCACAGTGAGGCACCCCCCCCCCAAGGCCACTTGGGGTATTGTGGGACTGGTGCTGGAGGCCTCACTCACCACAGCTTACAGTGCCCTGTTTCCTGGAGCCAGCCAGCTCGTTCCCATATTTATCTACACACCAGCACTGCCCCGTGCTGCCGTGGCACTGTGTGGCTTTGTAGTAGCCCTCCTCATTACACCGAGGGATGAAGGCTCCTGTGGGGGCAAGAAAAGAGCCAGCTTAAGTCAGAGAAACAAGCACTGAGACTTGGGGCTAAGGCCATTCCAGCCAGGGAGGAGGGCTCACATGTCAGTGGACGCTCTACTGTAGGCTGGCAGGAAAGAATTGGGCTGGTTGGTTACTATTTTATTAACATTACAGGGACCTTGTCCTTTAAGAGGAGGTATACACTGGACTCTTAAGAAGCTCAGTTTTCAGTTAATAATAGTTAATACTATTGAGTAGTTAGATATATCCTGGGCACTGATCTAAACCATGCACGTTTTATATTGAAAGATGTTCACATCATCTATTTTCATGAATAAATATACAGCTGGGGCCTTTGATGAGATTCATACCTGTGCTCAAGCAGCATGTTCTCAGCATGTAATAAAAATTTGTAGAGTGTGATCATTAATCTTAATTATCACCCTGATTGGTTGACATTAGCGAGTCCCATCTTTGAGAGGTATCTTTGAGGGCATAACCTAATCAATGGGTTAATCCCTGTATGGATTCGTACCAGGCTGGCGTTATTGGAAGTAGAGCAGCATAGGAAGACATGGGCAATTAAGGGGGCTCGGGATGGCAAAGCAGCCCTTGTCTCCGGAGTCTGCCTGACGCCTCGTGACAGTTGAGGATAACAGATTCCACCACAATTAACATTTTCTGTAAAGATGGCCAACAGAGCAACAATACTCTGTCTACATAGAAATTTTTCAAGTATGAATTTTAAAGTAAGGGAGAGACATGCTTAAGGCCTGAGCCCATGTGACTCCCCTTTCAGATTTTTTTTTTTTTTTTTTGAAATTCTCATAGAAAAGGCTCTGGGTTTCTCACGTGCTTCTTGCGGGGCAGGGTTTCATCTTATCAGTGGGAGTCCTTCTGTTATACCTCAGGAACCACCCTGGGACCTCATTTAGATTCCTAGCCACCTTTTGAAGATGTAACTTCTGAACCCACCAAAACTTTAACGATGGCTGCTGTAAAGACAGCTAAGTGCTGCCCTCCTTGGGGAAGCCTGTGTCTGTTTTAGGTGTGTCTTACTCTTTCCCAATAGACCATCGTGCTTCAAGCTATATTTAACAGTTATTTTTAATAAACTCCAGCTTTGGCTCATACTGCTGGTCCCGAGATTCCATTCTGTGGTGAGATCGGGGGTCTGGCATTACCTAAGGGGAGGTACCTAACCAAAAAGACAAAGCCGTGTGCTGTTGGCAGCCACACTGGGCTGTCTGTTACTGTACCTGTGCGGACGGGAGCACACAGAAGGCGGGAGATGGGGCCTCATTAGGGGAAGTATGTCACTGGGGGCACATAAACTGCCCTGCTATTAGGGGCTGATACCACAAAACCATGAGCCAGAGTAAGCAGAACTCTTAGGTGTTCTATCACAGCGATGAAGTGTTAGTCTCTCTCTAAATTATTTACTGTTCCACAGTTTGGCCTACGTACCAGCAACATAACCTGGAACCCCATTAGAAACAATTGTTTCTTTCTGATTCTTAATCAAAAGCCGATTTTGATTTTCTCTCTCTTTTTTTTATTAAAAGAATTTATTTGTGTTCACCTTGTGTTCATGCACTCACTGTGGGCATGCTGTTCTCATGGAGGCCACAAGGGGGCATCAGATGCCCTGGATCTAGAGTCACAGACCGTTGTTGTGAGTTGCCATGTGGGTGCTGCAAACTGAGTCTGGGTCCTCTGCAAGAGCAGCAAGTGCTCTTGACTCTGGAGTCCTTCACTGCGGACGTCAATTTTGAGGGCCAGAAATACCTTCCCTCCATGTTGAGTTTGGACTTGGGTGGCTCATGTTTACATTGGGACTCTTTGGCCCTACACTGTTGAGCTTTCTCACTAGTGTATTAAAAGAGAGATCCTTTGTACTGTGCTGGTGTTGTTAATCTCTGGCCACTTGATTCTTGTTTAATCACTTCTGGTCATTGTGTTCTTGGAGTTCTGAGGTGCAGTTCTAGTTCTGTTTATTATTTTTGGTAATGTATTCGACACAATGTTTTTACGAGCTTTTCTTTGTTTCTGTGGAGTTTGGTGGAATAGCCCCTTTAAGATTTTTTATTCCATTGAAAATACTCTCTAGATTTGATTTGACTTCCTTGACATCTGCTTTTCTCACTTTTGGGCGGGTAAGTCTAAGGCCTGTTTGTTGTCAATGTGTTTTATCTGCGGGGCTGCCCGCTGCCTGTGACAGGCATTTCATGTAAATATATATGTGGATTAATCAGGTTGTTCAATTGTTCTGTCTCCACACTGACTACTTGAGCCGTTGTTATCGGTGTGAGTCCATTGTATTAATTCTTACAGCTGAAGTACACGGACAGCCTGTAATGTGTCTCTCGTTTTAGAAGGTGGAGTATTTGTTTCCCTGACATTGTCCTGTTATAAAAGGGGGCGTTTCCCATGTTTCTTTGCACATGTGTTTGGTTTAACAATGAAGACTTCCTGTCTCAGAAGAGATCAGTCTGTCACGTGCACTGGTTGTGACATGGACCGCTTGTCCGTATTCCTGCCGCCACATCTGCAGCTCCTGCCTGTTAGCAAACCACCGCATTCTCTTCCCTCTCTTTCTTTCATATTTAAAAACTCCTTTATGTCTGATGTTTTGGAAGATTCCCTGATAATTTCTACAGCACAGTACAGTTTACCCAAGTGAGAGCTAAAAGTCAACCTATATTTTTTTTTCCCCTACTGGCTAAATCAGAAATGTAGCACGGGCTAGCCCCATGTTTTTATTGCCGGCAACAGTTTAGAACTTTAATTCTAGCTTGCCATCAAAAGGTCTCCATTTTGAAGTTGGGTCTCACTGTGTGGTCCAGGCTGGCCTGGAACTTTTTATATAGACCAGGCTGATTTTGAACTTTCAGAGGTCTTCCCGCCTCTGTCTCTGGAGTGCTGGCAACCAAACTGTTCTCTAAGCTGTTGCTCATTTAGATTTAGTACTATGTAATATCTTTTGCATAATTCCAAATGGAATATCTTCATAGACATTATCTTACATGGCTTGAGAATCTGTGTGAAATGTTAAGGAAGTCAAATAAAATCTAGTATTCAATATGTTGGGATACGTTTAAATTTCTAGGTCCAAAGTTAGCTTCACTGGAGAAATACTATTTTCTCTTTCTAAACTAGTGTTACCAATGGGAATCTGATGTCAAACTTATTTTCATTTGACGGTAGGTAATCTTCATTTATGAATATGAGTTTATCTTCTCTGGGGGAATTCTCTGTGAGACCCTAAAAACTACATCCCTAACATCGCTGAAGCAAAGGTGTCTATTACCACTGTGGCTCTCAACTCACTAATTTTATTCCTTTGTCTTTTTGGCATAACTGTGTTTTCACATTTAATTTTCATTTCACTGAATGATACTCTACCCAACGGTAACATTGGAGGGTCAGGTTGTCTTTGTACCAGTATATTTAGACATCAATGGGTATAGGATCTGATTAAAATGGTTTTCTTTAGCTGTATACATTTTATGCATGAGCGTTGCCTGCATGTATATCTGTACACCCCATGCATATCTGGTGCCCATGGAGGCCAGAGAGGGTGCTGGATCCCCTGGAACTGGGGTTATAGATGGTGGTGAGACACCACATGGTGCTCAAAATTGAATCGGGTTTCTCTACAACAGTAGCCAGTGCTCTTAACCCCAGGGTCATCTCTCTAGGCCCCCAGAATCTACCCCTGCGCATGCTGCTCATCAGGGCTATTTCATGATGCCCAGACTCCAAGATACCAAGTGAGGTAAGGACCCTAACACTGTACTCACCGCTGTGGGCATTAATGAGGACTATAGAAGACTTAGCTTATATACATGTGAGAGCTGGTACCCCAGCGCTGCACCCTCTTTCCTAGGAGCTCCAGCCAGTACCCAGGATCCTTAGTTTTCAGGGAGCATGGAGGGAAATGGGGATTAGATTCTTTCAGGTGCTCATGCAATGTGAAGGACGGGGAGCTCTGCGAAAAGATTTTCAGTCAAGGACCGCAGAGGAGGAGGAGAAGAGCTGGAGAATGTGGGGGAATGCAGCCCCCCACCCCTGAGCAGCAGGTAGAAACCTCAGTACCTAATAGACCACAGAATACATTAAGATTGGGCTGAGCCCTCGGGTTGGTGAGAAGCAGGTGTTGTACTGAGTCTGTAATTTAATAAGATTACCGCTTTTTCTAAGTAGGTAGTAATTATAACTGATTATGATTTGTTGTTGCTTTCTTTCTTTATTTATTTGAATCTGAAGGTCCCTGAATACACACAGTTGTTATTAGGAGATTTTCTGCACGCAGAAAATAACTCATACACACTAGAGGCGGCGTTTGCATAAGTTAGTCGGGGTGAGCTCAGAATGTGGGTGATTTGAGATAAGACGTGGGTGAGATCACATTAGGAGAAAGGGCGGTGGTGGCTGGATCATGTGTGCCAGCGAGGATCATGAAAGTGAGACGTGTCACATGCCATACCTTATAAACATGCCATTAATGAAGGATAAAATCACCATATCCATGAACCGTTAAAAACATTGTAATTTGCATAATCTACATGTAGATCTTGAGTATATTCTCAAACCCCAAAACACTGCCCTGGGCAAAATATTGCAGATAGCTTCCAGAAGCCCGGCAGTTAAACAGAACAGATGGAGGAGGGATCCAGATGTTGCGCCTTCCGCCAGAAAGATACCTTCTACACCGACAGACCAAGGCAGCAGGAGTTCAAAAGCAAGGCTTTCAAGTTCTCCCAAAAATCAAAAGTTTGAGGCAAGCCACAGAAAGAAGTTATTCTCAAAGGTAGACGAGGGGGTTGTGGACTAGGAGGGGACCCCAACATTTGGAAGACAGCATTCATAGAGTGCTTGCATTTGGCAATCTTGAGGAATAATGTGCCCATCTCCTTAAAGAGAGATTAACTTCTGTAAGAGTGTGCTGCTCAGGGAATGCACCCGCTTCTGAACACTGAAGGAGACTATCTGAGTGACTAGGCTGCAGCTGTCTGCTCCCTTTAACAGGGAAAGAACGCAAGTTCGTTTTTCATCAAATGAAGTTTACCAGGACTCCGATGATGACCACCATAACCCCACCCCTCCCGCCCATCCCTGAGCTAAGACCAGAAAGGAGCTTGTACTCCTGCCACTGACCTACTTCCGCCTTAAACCCAGAGGAGAGAGCAGCAGCCTCTGAATAGTCTGGAGACTTCCACCCAGAGAGGCGCACGCCCTTTGACCCTATCTGATACATCCTGGCAAGGGCCACAGCTTGTCTTGTTCCCTAAATGGATGACTAGCCCTGGGGAAGAGAAGAGATGTCCTAACTTACAAGCCTTTCACTTTCAGACCCGGAAAAGATGCTCGTGCGCTCCGGTCAATGACTTTATGTGACAGAGAGAACTCCAAGAGTGACTACATCCAGAATCAGAGCAGGAGGGCAGCAGAGAGCTGAACACTGAATCACCAGGGCCTGCTAGAGCCTGGCCCAGCCTCTGTCTTTGCTTGCTGGTAGAGGGTTATCTTCTGAGGACCGGCTGGCCACAAGTGCTCAGACTGGTGGAAAACGAAGTATTTCTTCCACCGCCCCTAATTGGATAAACACTGTGGAGCTGAATGTTACAAGAGATGGGGCTGGTTTAATGAGCGGCTCTGATGAGTGGCTAGGAATTGTACTCACCCAGCAGGCTTTTCCCCTTGCTCAGCTTCTGAATTCTGTTCATTTCGTTCTGGCAAGGGAGACCTAGAAAAATAATTTATGAAAGTCAGTTTCCAGATGGTACGGGATATAATCTCTAATGATTGACTCCGCTCTTGATGGGAAGTGTGGGCTACGACACACCTGGGTGTGGAATTGTGCCATATGTTGTTGACTGTGCAACAAAACAAACTCGGGCCATTAGTGTTACTAATTTTAAGAAGAGCTCCACATCACAAGGCACTTAGAATAGCTTGTGGAGGCTACTTACATAATAGAGGACACTTCCTCTCTACGCCAGACCAAGAAACAACCAGGTGATCGGCTCATTTTCATTTTCTCAGCCAGGGAAGCAGCCAGCAAAGGCTTCTGGGAGCTGAAAACCGAGGCTCAGGCTTACCAGAGGTTAAGAACTCTGAATATGCAGACCAGCTAGCCAGGGCTGACCACGCTTGATGTGCTGCATGCTCCTGACTTGGCGGGGAGGGAAGTTAGGAGTGCTCAGGCATGCCTGTGTGGACTTGAGAGCCATGGGAACTGAAAGCCATGGGAATTGAGAGCCATGGGAAAGGCGAGGCGCAAAGGTATCCAGGGTGAGGCATCGAGGTTCTTTCTCTGCCTCCTGGAGACTGGGGACCCCAAACATCTGTTCCTTGCCATCAGCCACTGCATCCTCACTTGCGAAATGCGTGTTGTGTGAACAACCTCCAGGAAACTGCTGTGTAGGACACACATGGCCAAGCGTGCGGGATGGCAGAGCATGGACTTGTGTGGTCTTCCAAGAGAAGAGTTTACTACTGGGCAAAGTGACAGGTGACCTCACTCGTATTTTAGGGCTTGCCCATTACGTGCCTTTGTCAGCCTTACATCTCGGGCAGGTCCTGCCATTGGATCAGGGTCTTTGTGACCTGGGCAAGGGGTCCCATGCCTCTGTACTCCTAACACTGTATTCTACAGCTCCTGCTTCTGTCTATTACCATACGGGTTTTACAACACCACCTGGCATTACTCCTGCCAGGTGAGAAAGATTGGCTGCAAGGTACTTGCTCCTTACTGCAGTCAAGGGTAAGGAGAAAGACTGAAACAAGCCCCACTGTGAGTATGACAGGCAGCACTATGACTAATAGCTACAGTTTACTGAACTGTTAGAACATTCTAGAGCTTTCTAAAAATCTTTACAACCACCGTACAAAATAGGCCCTGACAATATCACTAACTTGTAAATGGAAATTCTCATCCGTGACAGAGAAGAGCCAGTTGGCACACAGAAGGATAATCTGACTGTTCCGATGGAGTGGGGCTCTAACTTTACAATACTTTCTTTATTTTCTTTTTTTACAATAGTTTATAAACCTACTTGTTTAAAGAAAGGAAAACTTAAACTGGTGGAAATAACTGAAATGCAGACAAGAAAAAGACACCCACACACACACAAAATGTATTTTGTCATTTTTAAAATGAAAAATTTATCCTGGAAAAATCTGCTGCTGGGCAGATGACAACACCGGGGAGGTTTCTCTAAGAAGTCAAGGACTCTAATAAAAAAGCGGACCTTCGGAGAGCAGGGTTCAGGGAGCAGCGTGGAGGCTCAAGGGTAGCTGTGACGGAGAAAAACAATTACAAAGAGGAAAGAGAGCCACGGATCTCATAGGGCACAGCCGTGTTGCAGCTGACAAAGACTAAGCAGAGAGAGGAGCCCTCAAGATAAATGTCAAAGAGGAAAAGTTTCCTGAAGATTAGAAAGAATCTAATTCTAGAGTTCAAAGACGCATAAGATGTCACGTCTCCGTGATGCAGCACACACTGAGTGGGGCTCGGGTGGCTTCTAGGAAATCAAGGTTCTTCAAAACGTAGAAAAAGAATCCTGCATAGTTAATTTTCGGTTGCTTCTGGCCGTGGTGTGTCATCGAAGCGACTGAAGGAAAACCGGGTATATTTTGACTTACAGTTCCAGGAGGCTGAGGTCCGCTGGGGCCCTTGGGAGCAAAAGGTGCTTGATGCTGTTGCCTCTACACACGGGAAGAAGTGAGAGGCAAGGGGCTTCGACTTGCAGAGGTTCCACGGCCTGCCCAGACAGCAGGGCCAACTGGGAGTTGAATGTCCTTAGCACTGACCTACAATTCTAAGTACGACATCCCATTGTCTTGAAGCTTCTTTATGAAATAAAGCAGCAAATCAAACAATGTGAAGGAACACCGTGGAGACAAAATGGATGTGAGAGGAAGGTACAAAATGAGAAATAACTTTTTTTTTCTGAACTAATTGGGGATGCCTCACCATTCGAAGTCACACCCGAGGTGGGAGTCCTGACATCTTCCTCCACGCGCTAAAGAGGAGCCTGTCCAGAGATAGCCCTGTAGCGGCCAGCTCCGTCCCTCCCTATAGCCGTGAGTAAACTCAGCCTGGCGCTCGACCCTCAGTAGTGGGTCGGGCTCTGTGCCACCAGAAGTTTAGACTAAACAACTGCTGTTACTCAGCTCCAGTTTGTGTTAGCTAGCACAGTTAGAGAGCCGAAGGAAACGTGGTACAGAGCAAAGGAGAAACAACACAATCATATTTTAATATGTAAGGGAAAGTTATTTCCGTTTGCACATGAAACAGTTTATACCTGAAAAAAACATCAAGACAAGCAGGACAGCTGGAGACAGAGAGAGTTCTGTGACGAGAAGAGGGCAAAGCTGCCGCCTGGCCGGGGTGCTGAGGGGAGCCGCAATGGGAACAAAACTGAGAATTCTAACCCCACTAGCTGCGAGACGCCTCTGTGGTAAAAGGATTCTGTATTATGTAGCTGAGAGAAATTGTTAATAAATTGGTCAAACACATTCTAAAGTTCAGAAGGGAAGAAAAATATGACTAGAAATCTAGAACATTCTGAAATAAAAGTTAATAGCAAGTGAGGAGAGACCTACAATATACCAAGACACAAGGTCAATCAACTGTGATTTAATTTTTTTTTTAAAACTGTGAACTAAATTGGATAGAATTGACTTATGGACAGCTAAGTAAGTGGGTTTGAGTGTTCAGGAATAAATCAAAGACACACACACATATGATTTTTTTAATATATATATACACACACACATGTATATACATACATATGTATATATACACACATATACATATATACATACATATGTGTATGTGTGTGTGTATAGTCAGACATGCTGTTGGCAGAAGAAAGCTTCGCCAATAAATGGCAGAAAGGCGACTACGTTGCTCTCTCCAGGACTGAAGTAGGAGCTGAAGCCTCCTGGCTGTGCACACACACTTAGAGTAAGGCAAAATTTGAACAAACACAAACCCACCAATGTTAGCAAAGACGCAAGAGAGTTGCCTGACTAGATTCAAGTGACGATACCCTTCTAAGCCTACTGCAAGCTTTATGACTTAACAAGGCATAGAACAAGAAAAATGAAGACACGCAAATATGTCAACAGTTAAAAATTTCCCTAACAAAAAATGCACAAAGTTTGGGGGAAAAATAATTGCAATACCCATCACTAGCAAAGTTCTAAGTCCATAGATACATGTTTTCCTGCAGAAAATAAAACACAGTTTCTATAGGGAAAAATGTACAAAAAAAGAATTAAAAAAAATAAACAGAAAATTACTTCAAGGAAATGGAAACGTAAGAATGTGCCAGAGGTGAGCCAAGTTCCTCAGATCCATTCATTACAGAGAGAGTGGAGCCAGTGGGAGTGGAGCATAGCTTTGCCCCAGTTTGGCAACAGTGACTAGATTTGATACTGACACAAAGAAAGGATGTTCTGAATATTTTTTTCCTCTCACCAAAAACATCTAAATGTAACTTCATTTGGAAGGCAGATTGGCAACTGTGCTAAAATATAAAGATGCATGCTCTGCTACTAAGTATATATCTTGACAACCCTATGAATGTGCACATGAAATTACACTTCCTTGAATGTTCTTAAGAGTGTCTACATTTGAGGAAGCTCCACTCCCAGGCGCTCTAACATGCCCAGGATCAGAGGTGAGGAGGACTTAACATCTGTCCCAACACCTGGAGTAAATGGGATCAGCAGGACCAGGCACACAGGAACTCAACCAACCCAGTGGCTCAGGTTCCTTCTGGTCCCACAACACCCAGAGGAAGCTCCACGCCCAGGCGTTCTAACACGCCCAGGATCAGAGGTGAGGAGGAAATAACATCTGTCCCCACACCAGGAGTAACTAGGACCAGCAGGATCAGGCACAGAGGAACTCTGCCAGCCCAGTGGCTCAGGTTGCTTCCTGTCTGGGCCAGCCAGTGCCTTGAGCAGACCTTGGGTGCAAACTCTGCAGTCATTCCCTAAACATCCAGAAGAAGCTCCACTCCCAGATGCTCTAACAAGCCCAGGGTCACAGGATCATAGGATCACAGAGACAGCTTGACTCTGAGGAGATCTGACACAATCAGGATCACAGGAAGGACAGGCTCCAGTCAGATTTAGCAAGGGCAGGTAGCACTAGAGATAACCAGATGATGCAGGGCAAGTGTAAGAATATAAGCAACACAAACCAAGGTTACCTGGCATCATCAGAACCCAATTCTCCCACCATTGCAAGTCCTGGACACACCATCACACCAGAAAAGCAATATTCAGATATAAAATCACTTCTCATGATGATATAGGACTTTAAGAAAGACATAAATAGCACCCTCAAAGAAATACAGGAGAACACAGGTAAACAGCTAGAAGCCCTTCAAGAGGAAACACAAAAATCCCTTAAAGAACTACAGGAAAACACAATCAAACAGGTGAAGGAAATGAGCAAAACCATCCAGAATCTAAAAATTGAAATAGAAACAATAAAGAAATCAGAAAGAGAGACAACCCTGGAGATAGAAAACCTAGGAAAGAAATCAGGAGTCATAGATGCAAGCATCACCTACAGAATACAAGAGATAGAAGAGAGAATCTCAGAGGTAGAAGACACCTTAGAAAACATTGACATGACAGTCAAAGAAAATGCAAAAAGCAAAAAGCTCCTAACCC
>NW_022196913.1:62103198-62103621 GCF_008632895.1 Mastomys coucha
CTTGAGATCTTGCTTCTCCTATCTCAGCCTCTCTATTAGTAGTAGTGTTTATTTCATGTTTTTACACTTTACTATGGTTTTTCAGAACAGCTTACATATCTTGCAAGTATTTATATACCCAAAAGAAATGTAGACAATTAAATTGGGAGGGGTTTTGTAAGAGAACAACAAAGAGTAAGACTGAATGCTTTGTTTGATGTTTGTAACTCTTGTATCAAGTTACTATAGTAATAGCTAAGATTTTAAGCTCTACTAGATATAAGACAAACAAACAAACAAAAACACTTTATATATATGTTCATTTAAGAGAATATTAATAGTGATGCATTATTTTGAAATATACAGTTAATCATTAGGAGTTATTTAAAATTTATATTGAGAAAAACGTATGTATTTTCAGTATTGTCGTAGACAAGCATCTAC
>NW_022196913.1:62103688-62111896 GCF_008632895.1 Mastomys coucha
TGTTGTTTTATATCAAACAACTTTTATAATACTCATTTTTATTGTTATAATATTTTATAGATTTTAAAAATATGACAAAAAAGATATTGTAGGTATTGAAGGGGGGATCTCTGGGAGGAGTTGGGTTACAAAAGGAAAACAAGAATGTGATTTAATTCTATTTACTTAAAATATGTTTTTAAATGTTAACAAATTCAGATAAATTGAAATCATGTATCTTTTCTCATTATAATGCAATAAAACTTAAAAAAAAAAAGAGTGTCTACATTTTTTGATAGGTGTCCTGGCATCTCTGTGCACATGCATAAATATTGTACAACTTGAATACCACTAGTAGACAGACAGACAGATTTCTGGTCCACTGGGTACACCTAGGGGGCAGGGACTGAAGTGAAAGCCAGATGGGAAAGGTGACCCACCCACAGGAAGGCAAAGCGTGGCCACTGGATGGAACACTGGGGCAGCAGGGCTCCCATTCCTGACTCTGGGTGACAGGCTCCTCAAGGAGCCACTCTGGGATACTTTCTTCCTAGATTCCTTAGGTCCTGTGTATTTCATGATCTGTCATTTGTTTATAAGCAAAACATAATTAAGAATTCACAGGAAATGGGAAGTAGAATCCTCTTACAGTGTATAGTATTTTTCATATTGAGAACCTCATTATGGCCTTGAGAACCACACAGCAAAGGTTCCTATGTGCACCCATTTTATAGATGAAAATGCTAAGCATGGAAAGGATGTTTTCCTAAAGGAAAGAATTGCTCGGTTAAAAGCTACCACCATTTTATCCTTGGTTTCCTGAAATGCGGTGTTAAAAGCAGACAGGAGCCTTCGGGCTTGCTGTTTTGTAGGGTGATTGATAGCTGTGCCTCTCTGGGCACAGATCCCTGTTGTGCTCCCTGCCCATGGCTGCCTGGTCCCTGCTGTGCTCCCATCCCATGGCTGCCTGGTCCCTGCTGTGCTCCCCACCCATGGCTGCCTGGTCCCTGCTGTGCTCCCCGCCCATGGCTGCCTGGTCCCTGCTGCGCGCTCCCCGCCCATGGCTGCCTGGCTTTGGGACCAGCCCACCTTACCTCCTGGCTTCTGGAAGCAGTAACACCACTCGTTATTGGAGAGCTTGCCGTCCTTGAAGGAGTCACACGAGTTGAAGAGAGGCTTGATACACGGTTCATATTTGTCTAGGTAAATGGCATTGATCTCTGAGTGGTCCAGCAAGAGGTCATAGTTCATATCCAACTTGTTGAACATCCAGCCCAAGGAGTCCTTGCAAATGGGCAGGATGCTGGTGTCAAACCCTGTGGGAGAAAGGGACAACTCAGCCTGCCAGGCATAGAGCACACCCTGCTGCTCCCTGACTTGGTGCCCCAGAGGGGTCAGGGTGCACCCTTTCCGGCTGTTTCTATATATATATATTTCTATATAATTCACATAATTCATAATATGAATTATGCTTATCCCTGTCTAGATTCAAATGAATGAGACTCAAACTATGATTTCTTTATTAGGCTCTGTGCAATTACTGCGGGATGTCCCCTAATCTAATTCTCTAACCCTAGACTGGTTACTTTCCCAAATACTTGCTGTTGAAGTCTTCCTGGGTCACTTCTACTCCAGCAATCTGTTGTCCTGGGGAGGCATTTCACTTGGGCATGTGCTGCTGGTTCATCATGATTAATGGAGACCTCCTTTTCTCTCCTTCTTCTCCTTCCTCCCCCTCCTCCTCCCCCTCCTCCTCTCCCCTCCTCCTCTTTCGCGTTCCTTCTCTCTCCCCTTTCTCCTTCTTCCTCATGACCCCTACCTGTAACACCCAGCCTGGTAACTCGGCCTCCACCTCTCTCTAGTCTCCCCAGTAATTGGCTATAGCCATTTTTATTTAACCAATAGTTTTCAGTTGGGGAGCAAGGTTTGCACAGCAAAGGCTGGCATATGTGGGGATTTGCTTGTCTTGGGGCAACGAGAACTCAGAATACAGAATTTAGCATCCGAAGACACAGCAGCACCAGACCCACCCCCCAACATGTGTCCTTTCTATATGAGACATATGAGTGGACCAAAGGCAAGAGCCAACTCTGAGGGAAATATCTTCAGAAGAGAAATCTTTCCCTGGGATAGTTTGTCTGTGGTAAAATACGAGTCCCACTGTCTATAAACCTGCTTACAGAACTGAATGATAAACCAGGAACATGCTAACACATAAGATGTATAACACTGAAACCCGGGCTTATCATTTTGGGATGTGTGTGTGTGGGGGGGAAGAAAACTCAAAGCAAAATGTTGGAGAAAGGAGTGGGGTGGGGGTGGGGGTGGGGGTGGGGGAGAGACCATAGTAAGTGAATGAGACTCAAGGCTCCATTCTGTCCCAGAGGACCCTTTGGCCCAGGCTAAGGCTGGAAGAGCACCCAGGTCCTTCATCGGTCTCTTCCTCCTTTCCTGCAATCCCCCAAGGAGCCACAGGAGATGGAATCCAAATCAACTCAGACAATCACTTCTTTGTAATTTTCCCAGGGAAGGAAATGTTCACAAGGGAGGAATGCTCACACTTAGCTCCGCCCTCTGGATGCCACAGCCTTGAAGACAGACCTCAAGCCAATCTTTCTCTTCGAACTAAGGGATGCCAAAAATTCTAGCTTCTCCTATAAACTGAGTCTCTAGGACTAGCTTTATTCCCCTAGAATTCTACAGATAAAAATGTTTCTAAGCACGATACGATTAAGTACCTCATTCCACCCTAGTGGTGGTCACGTGACATGTCATCTCGACCTTATAGATGAAAAAAAATAGCAAGATTATATGGTTCAGAATCAGGACTGAAACACAGACAGTCCGGTCGGGCTCTACAGTCTCCATGCTGTCTCTCCCTGGTCCCCCTCTGTCTTCTTTGATACATGTGTCCTGAAAGCATCCAGCTGGCTTAGGGTGCCGCCTCTGGGAGACAGTGTTTGCACAGGGTCCTGATTCGACAGACTGCACACTCTAGTGTCTCCTACACTTCTGTGTGCATCTTGCATTTGTTTAGAAAGCCAGATATAATGAAGCAACATCTTCAAGGCAAATCTGTACAAAATTCTACACAAAGATTGCATCCGTTTCCTGTGAGCTCTTGGGAGATGCTGGGCTTGCCCTTACTGTTGATGCTCCAGGAGACCCCCATGTTTTCTTTAATGACCTCAGCACTATTAGCCTATTTTATTGGTGAAAGCACTTGTTTCCTAGCT
This sequence comes from Mastomys coucha, assembly GCF_008632895.1. Classification (NCBI taxonomy): domain Eukaryota; kingdom Metazoa; phylum Chordata; class Mammalia; order Rodentia; family Muridae; genus Mastomys; species Mastomys coucha. Next base: position 62,106,904 of record NW_022196913.1, read on the forward strand.
ATAGGAGTTTTCTACTAGCTTTAGGTTTACCCTTTCAAATATATCTTTGGATAATTAAATGTATTCATTTTGCTATCAAAAGGATAACACCACTTAAGTTTTTTTTCCAGATGAGACTACGTGGTATAACGTGGGCCCTTCTTTAATGGCTGTCATAATCACCAAGCAGAAGAAATGCCAGGTTGTGTAGCTCATCCAAAAGGTCCAGTCTGCTCCACCCCGTCTCCAGCATCTGCAGCTGTTGGAGGATGGAGTTTGGAGCAAAGGTCTCAGGCTGCTGCCTCTTCAAGACCAACGTATGTGTTGCTCTTTTCTCTGGCCTCAGGGACTAACACCCTTGTTCTACATCTCTCCTGCCCCAGTGGCTTCAGGACATCAAGCTGACAATGACTCTGGGAACTCAGTTTACTCCTAGGTACACTAGTATTTCCAAGGCTCCCACCTGTCTACAGAGAGGCCCTACTGGAAGCTCTAAGGACTTCCCTTCCCCAAGGCCCAGGGTTGGGAGGCTCACTGACAAGTTTTTCTAGATGGAAGTTAGTGCCCATAGACCCCCCAAGGAACCTCTGGCAGGAAAAACCGAAACTAAAACCAAACAAACTACCCAAACACCAAAAACAAACCAAGCCAAAACCAAACCAAAACAACAACAACAACAAAAAAAACCAATCTCACCTCACCATCCTACAGACACAACTTCCAGGAGCTACCGCCTGTAAAACATGGTCTGAGAAACAAGGACCATCTTGCCATTAAGGCGAAAGACTGAAACTGTCACACTAAGCCTCAGTGCCCTTCACTGATCTCTCCAGGAAGCTATGAGTAACAAAGACTTACCAAGGGATAAGACCACTAGTTTTGATTTTGAGACAGGGCCATGTAGCTCAGGCCAGTCTGGGTCCTGTCTTTAAAGGATCCTCCTGCTTTTGCTTCCCCCCCGCCCCCGTACACAGGGAAGCATGCGCACCACCATACTGGGCTGGCGATCCATGCTGGTCCAGCTGAGAGGCCAAGCTGACTTTGTAACCTCTCATCTCCCACCCTCAAGCCAAGAGCTTTGCTTTCACAGTCCCATGCAAACAATCTCAGGGTAGGAGTCGGCATGAATACTGCCGTCTCAAATGCATGAACAGCCGAGCTGCCTGGACTTGAAGGATTGGCATATCGGTGATCTCTACTGTACCAGTTAGCACAACTACCTCAGAGTCCAAAGCGTGGAGAGATGGAGTGTGCATGTATGGATATGTGCTCATCCCAGAGCTCCTTCAGGTTTCTGGGGAATACCCAGTATCCCGGAGAAGCACATTATGGAAGATGCTTGCTACAATGTTGCAACAACCCAAATGTCCCAATTAAAGGCTTCTTAAGTTGTTATAGCAATGATTAGGATCCTATTCGGCTCCTGCTAGAGACCCCACTAGATAACGTTAAAGCATAATGATATTTCTAGATGTTTAATTTTCCGAATGGTATATCGGCTTGTAAAGTGTGCAAACTTCCCAACATATGTACAATTTCCATATGCAACAAGAAAAATTACCTCAAGGTATGTAGAACGCTTAAGCTGTTAAATAGGTAGTATTATATATGTAAGTATATATTTATACACATACACATAACTTTTTTCTATATATTTTCAAAATGTCTATATAAAAACATGATCTCTTGGAAATCACATTTTTTCCCCAAAAGTCATATTTCTCTTGATTCTTTGGTAATTCAATATTCTAAAAATGCCATATATTTTAAATCTTATACTTTAGCCAAAATATGCTGCTGCTAAACCCATGGTGTTTGAGTATTTATAGTGAAATAGTAAGAATAGAGTGGTCTTACTGCCTTGGGTCGTATCAGAGCTGGTAGGCTTGATGACTCTGTTGGCATCCTCATGAAGAGCTCCGAACCAGTCCTTCAGCCGGGAAGCCAGACTCCTCAGTTCCTTGTCTGTGCAGGCTGCGGAGAACAGAGTAGACGGTGAAAACCTGGGCTTTCTGCCCAAGGTCATCGGCCAAGCTGCCATCAAGGCAGTCCTTGCCCAGACCCTCTGAAAACACCCCAAGGGTGCTCCTGTCGCCAATCACACATGGGGCAAGGAGAATGCCTGGGTTTCTAGGACTGACGAGCTCTTCAGACCAGCACTGTCTCAGATCAAGCAGGCTTCCTCACCTTATGTTTGTACAGCATCCTCAAAGTCCCACTGACATCCCTCTGCTAAGCACATAAAACTGGTTATTGCAGTTTTGCCAGAGACCTGATATCTCCCCTGTACTCACACTAAGAGATTAAACCAGCTGCTCCCAGGGAGAGAATGCCTGGGGCACCATAGAGACCAATAGCAGCAGAGCTCCTATTTTGTGAGGACAAGGTGGACTTGTGAATTTGGCCCCATTTGTTAGCCTTCCCACAAAAGGAGGGAAGGAGGTGGGGGATAGAATGGCCTGTCTACTGTTCTCCGCCATTCCTTTAGGGCTCACCTTCATTCTGAATGAGAACATCTTCACAAGGGGGTGAGAGCTCTGTGAGATGCTGGGAGGACACTGACGATAAAGCAATGTTTTGTGTCCTTCGGCAATTAGAGAAAACCTTAAAAGCCATGCAGCCGAGAGGGAACCAGGAGCCGACCTTCACAACCGTTAGCCTTTTCAAATCCTAAAGCTGGATGGAAGCAAACAACCTAAGAAGTTGAGCGCATCACCATTTTAATGTAGAGCTGAATTGGATCCTCTCAACAGTGTGAAGAGGGCCCAACTGCAAGATCAGAAGACACCGATGCTCTGCGCCCTCCTCTGGAAGCCTCAGAAGGTGATGATAAAGACAAACAAAGTGCATCCTAACTCCAGTGCAGCCTCCAGAAAGCACAGCTCTTGAGCGACTCACCATGGCGCCCAGCCCCACCTGACAGAATGCAGAAGGCCGGCAATGCTCTGCACATGCCTTTCCTCATTTTACAGCTCATGTCTACTCTTCAGCCATGCGACCTGCCAGTTTCACATTCAGCTGTATTTCCTCTGGGACGGGAGCTTCAGTCTCTGCATGGCAACCAGGGAATGTGCCCAGCTATGGACACCACGTGGCTAACAACCTTGAACACTGACTATAGTCTAAGACACAGGTAAGGAAGCAGATCGGAGTTTCTTGTTGATAGCAGAAGGTCACACTGCGGAGTCACTGCCTAGAGTGAATCTCAGCTTTATCTCCTGCAATAGACCTACCCCTAGCTTTCCTGGGAACTGTGTCCTTATCTGTAGACCCAGGATAACAAGTTCATGACAAACCTGGCAGTGTGTTTCAAGCGCTTAACAAGTTACAGGACCAACAACAGTCATTTGAAGAATGTGCCAGATAGGGTTTTAGTTCTTTCCATAATTATTGCATAATTATTATTCTAAGTAGATTAGTTAGAGGTAGGCTTAGTACAAGTAAGTGCTGTCCTTTAAAAAAAATGAAGTCAAATGCAAATAATCACAATTAGCTTTGGCTACCCACAAATGTGTATAAGTGGACACTTGAGTAATTCTACATAATTGAATTAATATTAGATAAACTTACGATCTAATTTATCTGGTACCTCTATTGTCCCAAGTTGCTTGTCACCCTTGCACGTGTAGCACGGGTTCCAGACCTTCCTACCAGAGCAGGCTGCCATTCTAGTTAGAGCTGGGTACAGGTGAATCTCATTCTCTGATCCATTTCTAACTTTACAAAGGACTCACCAAGATAACTGGCTACCCACATGTGCACCTTTTCTCCTTCCCTTCGGCCTTTTAAGATGGTTGAGAAGCAAGATAACAAGCTCCCACAAGCCACCTCTCCCCACCTCTGCTAACCCTTGCTCACAACAGGAAGAGAAGCAGCTGTTGCTGAAGGCAGAGATTCTTGCTTTTGCCCAGGTACCAAGTCAGACCTCAGGAGCATGCTCACACTAACCCATCTCCAAGCTTCTAGGAACCCAGCCTGTGCCTTTCTGACCCTGCTCAGCTCTTAACAAGAGTGTGTGATCATCCAAAACTAGAATATGGACTCTCTAGTCTGGTCTCACATTTGGAAATGGGAAATTAAGAGCACCCATTTCCCCTCTGTCCCACACCCATTTCTTTAGATTTCCCCTCTCCTCCATCCCACACCGTCTCTTTAGAACGTTCTCTGAGCAGAGAAAATTGGCAAGTCAACTTGCGAGGAAATCACACTGCAAGATAAATTAGTCAGTCACGTTTAAGTAAATCCTGCGATGGGCAGGTAAGCTGTATATCCACACGTCTGCCTATGCTGGATTTCCACCAGGCTTCCCAGAGCACAGAGGCCGGGACCGCTGGAGGAATCGGGCAATTTGATCTTGAAAGAGTAAACGTGTCACTCAACTAGAAGTCAGGAAGCAGGGAGCCATGGTGTGGCTAGGGAGAGATTGGAGAACAGAAACAGATAGAGGCCACTCAATTACTGAGCCCAGCTCACTCGTGGCATCTTCTACTGAGTGGTCTTTGTGAGGAAAAAGCCAAACACAGTCTGCCGGGAGCATGATAAAGAATGGGGGCCTGCAGAGAGCTATTTGTTCCGAGTTGCCATTCTCGCCACAGCACAGACTGGATGCCTCTTAAAGTATCTGTCGCTACCCCAGATGGTGGGATTAACTGGAAATCTCAATTTAGGAACTGGGAAGCCAGGGGATACTTCCCAGGGAAAAGTAATTTTTCCAGAATGAAACTGCAAACCACACCCACCTGTTGTTCCTGTACTCTGCCAGGAGGTGGGACAATTCTTGTCCTAGAGGAGAGAGGAGTTCTGCCCCCATCCCACTCCTCCTGTCTCCTGTCGGGGAGGGGAATCAAGTACTCAGTCTACAAAGCAACTGTTTTGCTCTTCCAGGATCATAGCCTCTCCCATCTAAACCATGACAACTAGGACCCTGGTCTGTTTTGCTACATTATCTCCCAGAATGTGTGTGGGCGTCACTGAGGTTCATCATATTTGGTTCTGCTCCTTCCCTCCCTCCCTC
>NW_022196913.1:62112095-62130268 GCF_008632895.1 Mastomys coucha
ATACCCATCTCTCCTCCCTCCCTCCCTCCCTCCCTTCCTCCCCACCTCTCCCTGGGCTTTTGCTTGCTTCCTGTTGCTCTCCTCCCGCAAGAGGTCTCAGTCAGAGTCTTCAGGGGCAGACCTGTGTGCCTTCATCTTTCCTCAGGTCACTGTAAATCTTTCTTATGTGACTCAGGTCTAACAGGGCCAGGGGACTGGCAGAACTCCAGAGGCCCACTGACAGCACCCCTAATCCACAGGCCAGCAGTGTCATGTCCAGGAGACAGAAAGCAATGCCCTCAGAGCAGGCATTTGGAGGTTGCCCTGGATTTCTCCATGTGTTCGTTACCTTCCAAGCCATTGGCCACAATGTGTTTGTTTCTCTTACTGTCTTCACTGCCTTTGCTGGTCCATGCCACCAGCCACCGTTGCTCCCCACTTGTGGTCGCCTCAGCAGGCTTCTAGCTGATGCCACCCAGTCTTATTCTCTACCACCTCACAGCCCAGCAACTACCCAGGTCATTTTGAACCAGACACTGAGTCAAGTCACTTTCCTGCCTGGCCACTTCTGAAGCTCCTGTGGTTTAAGTGGTCAATCCATGGTCTCCGTGCTCTGGCCTTGCTGCCCCTCCCAGTCTCCTATTTCAATGTCCCTACCCCTGTGGCCTTGACCACGTCTCTCTGGCATCTCGACATTGAAGGGATTTCCTTCCCGAGGACTTCCAGCCCAGTGCCATGCCCCCCTTAGTCATTAGAGCATAAACCAGCAGTGCAAGCCCTTGGCATGGAATGCAGCCTGTTACCTGCTTGAAGGCTGCTCTCATGATGGGGCTATTGATGAACTCTCATAACCTTCTCTCTGCCTTTTGTAAACTGTAGTTTCTCCATCTGTGAGGCAGGCAAAATGAAGCGCAGGTCCCGGCATCATTGCACGGAATAAGATATCAGTAAAGCATAGCTCATAGCCACTGGCATGTAGCAGGGACTCATATCCCGACTGTCTATATGACACGTTGGGATTTTTACCATTGCACTTTATTTCTTTAGCCCGAGGAGAAACTGATGATATAAAGAATAACATCTCCCTCATTTACTTTATAGCTGTGCCAATAGAAGCCCAAGTGGCTGGGGTTTCAATTTCTGCCTGCCTTCTCCCAGTTGGATATGCTGCATGATGGGCGATCGGTCATCCGACATCCCCCTACCCGAATTCCTACCTTACATAGGTGGTACCCGGTAATTGTTTGAGATGTATTTATGGGAAGAAAACATGAATGATTGATGGAGCATCTTGGTTACAAAGTCCCAAGTCAAATGCTACCCTAAGTGGTAGGATTGGGGTTTGGAGCCCGGCAGCTATCTTTGCAGAGTGGAACCTAGGCAGGGAGGGTTGGAAGAAGCTGCCTCCTTGGATAGACTCGGCTTGTGGGTAACCAGCACTAATGAGTGCAATTAATAAACTCGGCCAGGCCTTCATCTGTAATGGGAGCCTCTCCAGTGCTACAGACGGCAGCTGGCCCAGCGGTTCAGGATGGAGGAGGCAGCAAGCGGGGGTTCTTGCCTTCATTAACTTTGGTGTGAGCACAGTGGCCGTTCAGGAGGACTGCAGAACAGCCCGCTTCGTGTCACATGCGCAGCCACTGGGGCTTCATTAGGGGAAAGAATAGTACCGCTGCACATTATTCTGCGACGTAAAAAAAGACAGCGCGCTCCCCCCAGGTACCGCAGCACACAGACGTGGAAGGGCCTAGGTAATGTGGCGCTCTCCCAGTGGGGCTTCTGCCTGTTTGCAAAATAGGACTGAACTGCAATGAGCTGGGCTGGCTCCACAGATGCTAAGCAGCCCGGAAAGCCCATGCAATGACACCTTCTCGCCTCTCCACGTGAGTCACGAGGCACAGGGAGCTAATGGGTGTGAACTGTGCTGGAACTGAAGGCTTTCAACAGGAGGTAAGGTTCAGGTGGCCCAGAGGGGTGTGCTGTAGCCAAAACTGGAAACAAGGCCTTTCTGCGCCTCCGCAGCCTGGGCCACGGAGGAGGGAGGGGGACGGCTGATCTATCTGTATTACCTTGTGCGGCAGTTAGACTGCCAGGGGAGCAGCTACCAAGAAGAGGTAGCCATGATGCCTGCCCTCATTCGGCATCTCAGGCTTGTCTGTTGGCCCCTGAGCTCCTGGCCGGTCCTCCCCTCTACACTCCCACAGACAACACCACGACCCGGGGAGGAGCAGATGAGGAAGCTTGAAGTATGGCAGGGTCTTGACAAAGAAGGCATTATAAAATTCAAAACTGCTCCCAGCAGCTTAACATGTATCCTAACATGGTCTCTGGTTGTCCTGAGTGCGGCAGTTCTATGACTTCCGAAACGACAAGCACAGAGGTGTAGAAAATGCTACTAAGGTGGTTGTAACAAAAGGCAAATGGTGACTGGGTACATATTCTTACTCAAATCTAGTGCTAACACCTATTAGAGGGACTGGCGTAGGCACCTGAGACTGGGTCCCCGAGTCAGCAACCCTAATGGCCGCTGCAACTGAGCACCCACCGGGGATGCCTGAAAGTGGCGATGCTGACATTACACAGGCATCCCGGGATACCTTTTCACCTCTACCAGGGAACCAATTCTGCTCTGCTCTTGAATGCATTCACATCTCCAGTTTAAGAGCCCAAGCTAAATAAAAACCACTCCTCCGCCCTACCTCCTCCCATGCCAGCAAGCCTCACGGATGCTTAGCTCAGGGCTCTGCAGAGGCTAATATGAAAACAATCCGGATTTAATTTAAACTTTAGTGCCTCAGAAGGTAATTAAAGAGTTGGGCCAGATTCAAGCTCTTTCTGGGAGCAAGCCGAGAGAGGCCTCTCCTCGATGGAGACCTGGCGCCATGGTCCTTTCCCACTAATCTCCCTCAGCCCTCCTAGGTGCAGTTGTGAATAATTACTTCATCAGAGCGGCTCTGGATCAATGAGCTCAGAGTGTTTGTAATTAGCAGCCTCTGCAGAAGGTCCAGCTGAGCCTTCTTTTCTGGTGACGATTAGGCACCGGAATAAGATCCCAGAGCCAGGGTCTGACAGAGGCAGGGTTCCTCCTTAATGCGCCTCCCTTCCTCTCCACCCAGGGCTGGCTTCTCTTTGGCACCTTTGCCATCGTGCCGCTGGTTCCCGAGGGGCTCTAGACTCTGCCTCCTCCACGGGAACTGGATCCTTCCAGCTGTTGCACATCTGGCGGTTAGTAGACGCCATGATGCTGCAAGCCAGGTAGCTGCAAAGATGAAGGCATGGTGATGGTGGTTCCGCAGTTCCCTTAGGAACCTGGCTCTCATAAACTGGTGTGCAAACAAAAGTGAAAGGACTGGTTCTGCTTATTCCGTTTTTTGGTTATTTGGTTTTTGCAGCAATAACCAAAGCCGTTCTGCCTTCCAGGGCTAGCAGGAAGTCAGGAGGGAGGAAGTGGTTCTGGAAACACCAGGAACCAAGTGAATGTGGCTTCCAGATGAGGCTGTGGGCATGGGTCTCCCACTCTTCTGTGCCCTCGCCGATGCCATGGAGGCACACACGAAACTAGCTAGCAGGATTCTGGGAAGAATTAAAAAGCAGAGCAAATGGCAACCCCTCGGCACCACACCCGACACCTAGTCCGCCCTGCCTTTTTTGTGTGTTTGTGGACACAGTGTGACACCGTGACTGACCAAATAGAGAAACTGTAACGGCCACAAAGGCCGGAGCGGACGGATGCTGCTCACACGTGAGTCATCCCACAATGCTAGTCCTCGAGACCCGATTCTCTGCCACTGTTCAGAGATGCTCCAGTGCCTCCCAGGTCCTACAGACAGTGAATGGAGACACCGGAGCTCACACTCAAACCTCCAAACTAACAGTTCATCTGCTTCTAGGTCACAGCCCATGACCGCAACCGTGCCTGCTCTGCTCTTCCACACAGTCCCCCCCCCACATGTGATAATGATCGTGTGCATGAGCAGCAGGCTTGGGACTATGCACTCTTTAGCCTTCTGAAGACCATCCCTGATAGGCCAGTCCTTCTCAACCATCCGGCAATGCTTCAGGAGCCTCGGCTTGCTTCTCTGTAAATGGGAGAGTGCCAGAGTGGGTCCTAACCTCAGCTGAAGATGTGACACAGACCTCTGAGGGAGTGGCGCTCTCGAGACCAACAGGAAGACCATCAGCTTCTGAGCACCAGCCCTGAGAGGCTGAGAGGGACACTTTGAGGTACAATGGGATAGAAAAGACAGCTCTGTGAAGACCTCTCTAAAGCACACATAGTGAACGGCACTCATAACTGGAACTCACTTGACAGACCAGGCTGTGCTTAAGTAAAACTGTGTTAAGCATGATTCTAGCTTTTACTTTCCAGTGCCTAAAACATCAATCTATATGCATGTTCTCTCACCCTTAGAGAAGGTATTGTTTTATGCAAAAAAAAAAAAAACAGGAGTGAGGAAAGAATTAAGGCTCTGTTATCCAGGGGCTTGCTAAAAATCCTTTTTAAAAAGCAGTCTTTGGAAGAGCTTAAAATACTGACATTAACCTTGGAAGCGATGAGCTAAACAGTTAATGGTACAACTCTCAAGCAAAGATGGATACATTCCCTATTAAAGCCATTAAGACTATCTTTGGTAACCTGATTCTAGGAGGCTCCGTGTTCCCTTGATTCTAATGATAATCCCTCATCTGGAAAGGGAAATATGTTTAGAGTTTGACCAACATTTGTAAATGCGCATTAGCAGAGTGACACTTGTTTTCCCTTGAATTATCTAGCAGGGAGGTTAGCCAGATGAGATAAGCTTTGGAAACTTTGGATAAAATCCACAGCCTTTCTTATACTCTGAGGCAAAAATGTATTATTGAATATGCAGAATATTGGCTCTAAATGCCAGCTCTGGATTTAATTGTGTTTCTAGCATTCGCCTGACCTGGCGTAGACAGGCAGTGGCCACAGAAAACAATTAAGTTGTAATGAAGGATTCATGGACATATGGAGGTGTTCAATACCTCCAGAGGCTACAAACTCAGCTGAAGAAAAGACAACTACTGTCCCTTTGAAAACTCTGTCAGGCTGTCCAGAGGTTCAGCTTGGATGACTGAGGGTGCTGGAGTGTGACACACTCTGTTAGACTGCATGCTACATAAGCACATATCCAGTCTACAGAGTAACTGAGGATATAAATGGATCATTTTAAAATGGATGTTGACCTGTAAGTAGCTTTAGTGACAGAACTCTGTTTTGTGGGATCATTTATAAAGAAGCTCCATTTCTAAGAACTGTTTGAGCCTGTTCAAATTCAACATCCACATCTAGGTATTACGAAGTATAGCTTTATACTCTGTGTATGCCTACGGCAATAGCATCACAGACATTTCTATCCTTCAGCGAGAGGTAACACTCCTTTGCTAGTTGACGCAGCAGAGAGCTAATGGCAGACTTTGATCTGAGATGAATGGGGAGCCCAAGAGATGCCTGGAACCTATGCATGGCCTCCTTGGGATGGGGACACTACACATCATCATATGCACCTTTCATGGGGACAGAAGAAATGAGACAAATGTAGAGTTCATCTAACCCCAGCCTCCCCCCCCCCACACACACACACAGTTTAGAGAAGATGGTAATGCCTGCTTGGAAGGAGGCGAAACAACACTCTCTGGTGACAAAGGGTCAATGGGAGCATCTGAGTTGAGGGTAAGAGGGTAGAAGCTGGAACTGGACTGAAAACCCAGAGAAGAGTCATTGAAATGCCTGGACCACCATCTTCACTCCCATCTGCCTGGTGGACAAAACGGGGAGTCCCAGGATACAGAAGGCAGGATCCAAGGAGGAACTCCTGAGACTGAAGGCAAGCCCAGCAACTCTCTCGCTCAGCAATTCTCTCTCCCTTCAGGACAGCAACTCTTACTGCCGCTCCCCTCCTCAGTGTGATGATGGACGGTATCTTGGCATGAGAAGCAGCTGGCATCCAAGCCCCCACTGAGCTCCTCTAGACTGTAATGGACACAGGATTGCAGCATTAACCACCATTGCTTCTATCTGTTGATCAGACTGCCTGTCTAGAGAGCTGGTATCTCAGTGGGAAACACTGCAATTTCTAGACTCCTCCCCATAGATAATAAATATAGTATACAGGAAAAGATAGCATACTAGAGGTGACGGAGGGAGGGAGGGAGGGAGAAAAGAAGGAATTGAGGGAATGGAAGAGAGAAAGGGAGGAAGTGAGAGAGAATGAGAGAGGGGGAGCATGGGATGGAGGAAGGGAATGTGGGAGGGAGGGAGGGATGGAGGGAAGGGAAGGGAAGAGAAGAGAGAATGAGAAGGGAGTGAGAATATGAGAAAGAGAGGGAGAATGGGAAGGGGAAAGAGGTATGGAGGGAGGAAGAGAAAGAGGGGGAGGAGGGAGAGAGAGGGAGACTAAGACTGACTGCCTCTCTCTGGGTTTGATTAGAGACCAGAAATCTCCCAGACAGAAGTGAAAAGGAAAATGTTGACGAGGGTCTATAAAATGGTAACAAACACACTAAAACAACACAAATATATCTCTCAGAGGCAAAGGGCTCCTCCCTAAAGTGACTCAAAATTCTGCTCGACAAGAACTAAGGGATATAGAGGGAAGGGCAGGGAACAGATTAAATAGAACCCCAGAGGAAGAAAAAAAGTGAAGAGAGGGGGGGGTGTGCCCCAGAGACAGCAGAGCTCAGCAAACACACACAAGATAGTTATTTGTGGTTTGTGCAGACAAGAGGCTCATTGCAAAATACAACTGGAGTGTAACAGGAAAACTGGAAGTAGGCTGAACAGAGTAATGGAGAAAGCACCCTTGGGCCTGATCTGTTTCACAGAAACAGGAAAGATAGGCCCACACAGACGGACCATTTTTAAAGGGAGCAATCTGTCTGTGCTGGTAAGTTGATGCTTTTTGGAACTGTGATATCTACAGATAGTCTGGTTACTCTTCCTCTAAGACTCCATTTTGAATATGCAGACTAGTCAAAACTAACTTACTCACCTAATAATACTGCTTTTCAGTCTAAAGAATATATGGCAATGTTGGTTTAAAGAATTCATTGGAATACATTTTGGGAGGAAAAGCAGATGAAGTTGCCAGAGAACACTGAGCAAAAAACATGAAAGTGTGGACCAAGCAAACAACAGAAATTTAATTTTAGATTAAAAATAATAATAAAAAAATAAAAAGAAACCCATACAGCATAGCCCAGAGGAGGGAGGAGACAACAGAGACAACAAAGACAACGTCAAAACTGGAAGAAGAATGGACAGAAACCAGAGCAAGTGGGAGGAGGCCAGAGTGAGCACAGGAGCCAGCAGGACAAGAGGCAGGAGGAATCAGTGCACACCAGCAAGCTAAGCTACCTCCATGATACAAAGGATGCTCTTCATGTGGGTAACTGACAGCCCCGGGGAGACCATGGGAACACAAAAGAGAGCAACTGCAATTCCAATTCCTTAAGTAAATCCCATTTCTGCTGAACCTACACACCGAAGGCACAGTGTGAGCCAAGGAAATGGCCTTTGAATGGTCAATATGAAGATCCATCCTCATCAAAGCACTGGGTTTTCCAAGAAAGAAAGTCAATGTGGTGGCAGAAGATACATCCCAGTGACTTCCAAGAGAGAAAAGTACAAAGCTGCCCTCAGATTTCAGCACAGCAGCGTTCACGATGGGAAAGCAGAGCCCAGGAGTAATAGCTGAGGCACAGATAAAATTATTGAGAGATAGCAAATTGAGTAGTATAAGGGTTTTTTTTAATAACAAAGGCAAGCCCTAGGAGGATGAATGTACTGTCAAGTAGCAGATAGGAAGAAGTGGAGCTTTAAAAACTTGGAGGGCAGAGAAAGAGGAAGAAAAATCGCCTGGGTTTTTAATCACTGTTTAAAGTGCTAATACCCCTGTGGGGAATGGTAGTATGTGCCTAAAATTGCAGTTACTCATGAGAATCACAAGTTTAAGGCCCAATGAGGCTAAATGGGAATTTTAAGAGCAGCTTTGGCAACTGACAAAAACAAGCAGGCGAACAACAACAACAACATGGTCAAACTTAACTTCTAAAACAATAAATGTAAATGCGCTAAGTTCACCTCTCAAAAGGATGGCATCATATTTCTAACCATGTCACAAAGAAAAACCTAACTAGATACTGGCTACAAAAGATTTAACAGAATTGAAGGGACTCAGAAAGGCCTCCAGATGTTTTCATTATAAAAATATGCTGTGGAACTTATAGCTCATTTGTGGGCAAGCATACAAGGCTCTATGCAGTACTGTCTGAGATGGCAAGAATCAGGAAACAATTCAAATACATCAGTGTGACTTGGTTATAACGCACCTACCCACCGTAGTCAGTGCAGTTAGTTGGGTAGTATGCACGAATCTTCAAGATATAAAGTTTAAAAAAAATGCATTTCTTATGTGTCATATGGGATCTCTGACTCTGCTTTTACATACATCGAGCATCTCAGGCATCTCTTACGGTCTAGAGAGATGGCTCACCAGTTAAGAGAATGTAATGTTCTTGTAGGGGACCTAGGTTCTGTTCTCACAACCCATACAGTGGCTCCCAACCGTCTATAACTCCACAGGATCCAATGCTCTTTTCTGGTCTTGGTGCACACTGTATGAACGTGTGTGTGTATGTGTGTGTGTGTGTGTGTGTGTGTGTGTGTACAGGCAAAACATTCATATACATAAAATAAAAATATAATTTTGACAACTGCAGGATACAAGTGATGAGAGAAATGGTTACAAGGTGTGGAGCTTTAATTTGTGAAGGTGTGAAAGATCAATACCAGAGAAGGAGGGAGAAGAGAAATTAACGCTAAAGGATGTTTAGGAAAGCTGTAAAGAATAATATTATTTAACCTACAATTACATACAATACATGTAAGTATAGATCTAGTCTAAATGAAGTTGTACCACTTGGGCTGACAATGCTACCTACAAGCACCATAGATCATCTATGAACCCCCCTACCCCCCACAGGCATGAGAAACCTCCTTTTGAGCTGTCAGTCATGGGAGTCCAGGAACAATATAGCCTATTGCCGTTGGCCTTGATTGCCTCCCAGAGGTTGAGGGTAAGTCCTTACTGCACCTCAAACACAGGACTCAAAAGATCTGAGCTAGACTTGACCTGAGAACTAGCATCCTAGTACCAGAAGTTCCTACACCTCTTCCAAGGGAGGGGGGCAACCAACCATGCCTGTGCAGCTGATGCCTAGGAACCACAATGACCAGTGAGGCACCCCTCAGGGTGCAAAAGCGGCACACCTATTTTGCCAGTAAACAAAGCTGTCTGATTGGACTTAAGGCCCAATCAGCAGGAGAGAAGTCATGGCTGGTGCTAGAAACCTAGCCGACTATCTGACCTAGTGAGGTTGTGGATCTTAGAAGAGGCCCTACCACCGACACTTTAACTAGACCACATAATTCTAACGGCATTTTAAACAAGTATCCTTATGCCCACAGACAAGGAGCTCTCACCTCTCGGCAAAGCAGCTCCTCGTTGTAACACACAGAGACCATTAAAGAAAACACAGCTGGTAAAAATGCAGAGGGCAGCCTGCTGTAGGAGGGGCAGCCCCTTGGATACATCTACAACACAGCCTCTGCAGCTAAAGCTCAAGAAACACCACAGAAGAGGGGGTGGAAAGATCGTAAGAGCTGACTGACGATGAAAACCGATGGACGGGTGGGTATGTCTCCTGGAAATGACAAGGACGCCTCACCCATGATCCTTGCCCAAGTCCCTTGCCCATGATTCCCAACAGCATGGCTGCCTAAATGACTGGTAAAGGAGAATTACCCACTTCTACAGTGGAGGAAGACAGTCATACAGGGCCTCAGTAGTAGACAGAACTATAGACCACTAAAGACTACCACACAATGGAGAATTTCTGGGGAAGACATGATCCTTGCTTGGTACCTGGAATTCCCTCTCTCCGCTTCTAATTTGTAAAAGAGAGACACTTTCCTCATGCCAAGTTTATGGCATTTTAATGAGGGAGTCAAAAGTGCTTTCCCAGAATGCTCCTTGATAGTGACCCAAGGCTCAGATCAGGTGAAGAATTTCCACCCACACTGGAGAAAGCTGGGTGAACCCCACAGCCCAGTACATGGGGTCCCACTTCTCTTAGCTACAGTGTGCCACCCCTCCTGGAGTGACCATCACAGCAGGAAGGATGCTGCAGTCATTGCCCCTGACTTACCCCTGGGTCCCAGCAGAAGGCCTGGGCACTAGTAGACATTAGTAGGTTTACGGAAGGTGTGAAAGGAGAAAACCTGAGCGTGTTTAGTGGAGCTAAAGTTTCCATGACTAAAGGTACCAACAACTAACACGGTGACCCAGTCAAAGCATTAAGTGCCCAGCAGGTCCCTTCAAGATCAACACAGAGAGCTAAAGTCGGGGCAAGAATCTTTGAGAGCACAGAGAAACATATGGCTGGAGATACTTGGTCTCAGCCCAGCCTCGGGGATGGACTTTTGTCTCCACTGCATATTTGAGAAGAGCAAACCTCCTACTCTATCCATCTAAGCCTACCCACTGGAGCCCAGGACCAAAGGATTCCCACCAGTGTGCCTTGAACCCACAGAGGAAAGAGGCGTTCTGACCATTTGACCACATTGTCACACCGACTCCCTAGATTTGGACAAGGAAAGACCAGAATTCCCATTAGTTCTCAGTGAGTTCAGGGTCTCTCATGCTGAAACTGAATCTGTCCTTTTACAGACTGGTACCCGTTCTCCCCGCTGCTGACACTTCAGCCCTCAGCCCTACCTAGCAGCGGCCTTGGGCACCCTGATGATCTCTGCTTTGTCTACTGTGATTGTAGGATGCTGGAACACACCTGGCTTCTTTCAGCCCTGGCTTCTCATTGCTGTCTGGGTAGTTACCACTGTGTAATTTAGTTTGTCGGTGTCTCTGCAAGTTTATTTGAAAACCATGGAAGACTGCTTATGGAAAATTAAGCTTCATTTTCTTTAAGCACCCAGCCAACGGAGCAGGCAGGGGATGGTGATTTGGAGATAACTGGCTTATGCATATGTAAACATGATGCATTTAGCAAATTACGTAGACTTCACACTTCAGAGCATTGAGGAAAACAAAGGTGCCTTCAAAGGCAACTTAGCGCAATAGAGCCGTTCTGAAAAGGATGCAGAATTATTGGCTTGTAGGAGTGGAGCCCGGGTAGGAATGGAAAATAACAGTTTATAGCATGAAGCATGGGCAGAAACAAGAATTGGAACAGGTCTAATTTTAAGTGGTTTTATGGCAAGTCTAAGGGCTCCCAGGAATTACATATTGTACGTGTTTTGAGATTGAATTCACAGTGGGAAGAGGTTGTACACTTCAGACTCAATTCCACTGCTGTGACTCCTTACACTTCACACAATTTCCCAGTCTGTGTTTTTCCCCTTGGGCCTGGAGAGAAAATTCTAGGCTTGCCCTGAGCTAGAAAAGCATTTTGATAGGATGAGCAGTCCCTGCAATCTACTGAGCTCTGTTGCCCTTCTTCACCAGGGCCTGTTGTCTTGGCCCCTTCTCCTACCTCGTCATCAACACATTACACCTGAAAATGCAATTAAAAGCTTACCCTCTGCACTCTGAGATTCCCAGGCAGGTCAGGTAGGAGGGAAGCCTGCTGGAGGGACTGCGCATCTGGAGGCTGCAAAGGAGGTGGTTTGTCTGTTTGCAGTCTTGCATGGAGGGGACTGGCTGACTGGCAGTGATCAGCTGTCAGCTCCTCATTTTAGGAGTCTGGATGGGATCAAGGCAGCATGGCTTGCCTGGTCTTCTAGGACTGATACCACAAAGGCCAAGCTGCCCCAAGAGCTGTTATGCATGGAGCATCTACTGCCAGAAATGTCCATGCTAGAGCACTTTGCCTTTGGTCTCTCCACTTAACGCTATGACATTCTCTCAATGTCCTCATTATTTGTTTTACAGATGTGGGCACTAGGCTGAAGAAGGTTAAGTAGAGTTCTTCCTGGATGCCACTGAGTGCTTATTTAATGACAGGCACTAAACACACAGACATAACCTCATCGCATCATTAGATGAGCTCCCCATGAGGTAAGAGCTTTCATATATCTGCTCCAGAAGTCGAGGGGCTAACATTAAGAGAGCCAGGCATCATACTCAGGGCCAGGGCGCAGGTGCATCCTGCATTGCCCCACTTAACAAGGGGCTTCTCTCTTAGCGAGGGTTTCTGTTAATGTAATAAAACACTACAACCAAAGGCAACTTGGAGAGAGAGACATTATTTCAGCATACAACTCTTGGGTTACACTCAGTCACTGAAGGAGGTCAGGGTAAGAACTCAAGGCAGGAACTTGGAGGCAGGAATGAAAGCAGAAGCCATGGAGGCATGCTGCTTACTGGATCCCCATGTCTTGCTCAGCCTGCTCTCTTTTACAACTCAGGACTACTGGTACAAGGCATGGAACTGCCCACAGTGAGCTGGACCTCCCATATCAATCACAAATCAGGAAGATGTCCATGCACTTGCCTATAGGCCATTCTAATAGGAGTCCTTTGTAAGTTGAGAATGCTTCTTCCTAAATAACCCTAGCTTGTGTCTAGTTGATACAAAGCTACTCAGTACTGTCCCCAAGCCAGCAAACGAGAGGACACCAGGGAGAAGCTCTTTGTGCAGCCAGAGGTCATGCCGACCTTCACATGCTTTTATGGTACATCCTCCCCACTCCCCCTCCCAAGATCACGCAAGTGGGTGCCATGCTTGCCCATGCATGCGTGTATGTGTTCTCATCCCCATTTTAAGACTGTATAGACCAACAATGGGAGATTCAGAAGATATGAAGTATCAGACTGAGGTTGGCAGCAAGACCTCCCCCCGACCCCCCGGACTCTCTGAGACAGACAGCAGGCTAGATACCAGTCAGCCCAAGTAATACCAAGTACAGGTAAAGCCATTTCTAGATTTCACACAGAATTTACACCAAAGAAACATAAGTGGATGAGGAGAGTTAGCTGAACTCTCTCAGACAATTACATTGCATGCCGCAGGGACAAACACCACCCAGAAACTAAGCCTTAGATGAGAATTTGCAGAGACACTAGGAAGGAGAAGTAGCGATAAAGAGTATGATAAAGAAAGAAGTTACAGCATGGGGAGTGTTTGTAATAAAGGAGACAGTGGGGAAACAGTTTAGGAAATGTTTGTGGTCTGACCCACATGTAACACGAAGTGGACAGGACAGATGTGTGTCTGCGAGGCACAACCGGAAAGAGGGTGGGGAGTCCACAGAAAAATTCCATTTTGAGCTTCAACAACTTGGAGGGGGGAAAGTAAATGGCCCAAGAAGCAAGAAATGGTGGCCGGAGATGAGAATGGCATCTCGGAGAGTGGGGAATGTGGGTGGTTTCCAGAAAAGCATTTCACAGTAAAAATCCAATGGAGAATTTTCTACATTGTTCCAGAAAATCATTGTGTAAGTTCTTGTTAGAGGGACTGACTTAATTAAGTGTCTGTTGCTGTGATGAAATACTTTGGCAACAGCAACTTAGAAAAACAGTGTTGCATTTGGTTTATGATTCCCAGGGTTAGAGTCCATGGTGGTGAAGAAGGAACAGCTGGGAGCTCACATTCCAATCACAACCAGGGGGCTAGAGGCAGCTTGTGGGGGAGGGAGTGGGAGAGAGAGGTAGAGAAAAGGAGGGAGGGACAGAGAGGTGGGAGAGAAGGGAGGGAGGGAGAAAGAGAGAAAGAGAAGGGAGAGAGGGAAGGAGGGAGAAGTAGAAGAGAAGGGAAGAAGGGAGGAAGAGAGAGGAGGGAATGGGTGAGAGGGGGGAGGAAGGGAGGGAGAGAGAGAAGAGAGAAGAGAGAGAGAGAGAGAGAGAGAGAGAGAGAGAGAGAGAGAGAGAGAGAGAGAACGAGAACACTCCAGGAATCACAGAAGTCTTTGGAAACCTCAAAACTCAACCTCTGACACACACCCCTAATCCTTCCTAAACAGTTCCATCAACTAGGAGCCAAGTACTTAAACATGTGAGCCCACAGCGGACATTCTCGTTCAGACTACCACAGGTTTAAATTTGCTCTAACCTGAAGCTTTTCTGATGTATACAACCATAGCAGCAGTCTTTAGTGACAGATGTAGATGATCTCCTGTTGTCCCGAGGAAAACAGTCAGGATAGTGGGAACCTAGAGGATATTATTCATTCTGCAATCTATCCTAGATTCTGACCTCTCTATCCAGGAGCTTGTTTTCTCAAATGCCAATGAAACAAATGACACCCCCTCCCCTCATTTCTGTATCTCCTGTAAATGTTTCCAGATTATAAGTCAGAGAAGCACTCTTGTTAATCCTTCTAGACATAGGATCACTAGATTATAGTGACAATGTTTGTGGCATACGAAATACAGTTCTTTTCATTGTGACTGCCGCCAATCTTACTGAGAGTGTTGTTTCTCAGACCTGTATTTTTCCTTGAGAGTTTTCCCAGCAGCCATATCATTAAGATTGACTATCTTTCAGATGGCTGGGACAGACAGGATCTGGTACCACAACTAGTCAGCAAGGGCTCTTCCATTAGTTCCGGTTGACCTTTTATATCTCATGGCTGCATGCCAATCAGGAACGTAACCTAGAGACATTCAGATTCACAAGCCCATCCTTGCCAATTCATGAAGTGAGGGATCTTGGTACAGCCTAATTCAATGTCTTCCTGGAAGCATGGCCTGAGCTATAACTATGTAAAGACTACTGTGCCCTGACTGTAAGTGTTGAAAACATGCGAGGAGAGCTTCCCATCCATAAGATCAGTGAGGAGAGGAGGCTCTCTGTGTCAATACGCCTGAGCTTCTCACTGGTAATGGGCTATGTACATAGCTAAGACTTACTAATCCAATTTTATATCTCACGGGATATTAGAATCCTGACAGGCGCACACTCCTAAGAGGGTCAGAATACATCATCTTTTATTTAGTTTATTCTGTGTTTGTAATCCTGTGTAATGACGTAAAAGCCCAGTGATTCCAACCAGAAATGATCGCTTATCTGCTGGTTATTGCCATGCATGCAGTGAGGGTCTTGTGAGAGAGGCTGGTGGGCAAAGAGGCCAAGTTCATCAGCAGGTGACAGATTTACTCCTGAAGAAGGAGGCTGGAGCAAATTCAAATGTCTCTAAGTAAAAATGGCTTCTGAAAGCCTTTTTTTTTTTTCTTTCCCCTGTCACCCTGAGGTGGCTGAAGCAGCCATGGAGAAGAATTTACAGCATAGTTATTGCATTAGTGTT
Source organism: Mastomys coucha (assembly GCF_008632895.1). Classification (NCBI taxonomy): domain Eukaryota; kingdom Metazoa; phylum Chordata; class Mammalia; order Rodentia; family Muridae; genus Mastomys; species Mastomys coucha. The sequence goes on from NW_022196913.1 coordinate 62,127,357, forward strand.
GGGAAAGAAAAATTGGTCTGCTTTTTACAGAGTAGAGCTGGGGTGCAGACATTCATATCACCAATACTCACATTCATGCTGAGAGCCCATTTCCCATACACCCCTCGTCTCCCAAAGAGCTGGCTAGGGCATCCCAAGCATGCTATGAAGAGAGTCCCCCCCACCCAACACTGAAAGCCTGCACCTGATGGTATAACTCCTTGTCTGATCTCTACATTGAAGAAAATGGGGTCTGTTATGTCCCCCTCACACAATAAAATGTTCCATAGATGGGATTCTTGACCTCCCCCAGGGACACTTAAATCTCCTGGAGATGACAGGCTTTTGGGGACTATAGCTGTCATTGCACCCCCTGGAAGCAGGGGACAAAGGGACAGAGGAGCACGGAATGGTTTGTAACTGGTCAGGGCACCATTTCCAAAGGCCTGGACAGTTAAATATTAGACAGTGACCTAGTGACAGATAGCTTTAAAGGAAATGTCACAAGCTCCAAGGAAAGAAAAGAAAACATCCCACGCTTTGGGCACACAGTTCAGAGTCCCAAGGATGTGCTCACTGAAATGACTCAGACTTACTGGGTCAGTTTTGCTGCTGTAAGGGAGAGGCCCTTGGGCTGACAGACTGATGGAGTGGGACATAAATGCTTCTCCGCAATGGACTGCCTTCATTGCTAGGCCAGATTAGCAGCAAGTCCACGTCTTCTTATCCCTGGACATTGGTGAATGTGACCATCACTCCCAACCCACTGTTCTCTTCCTGGAGCTTGTGCAGATAACATCCAAAAACATCCCCTACCTCCCCACGCCACCAGCCCGAGTGCTGAAAGCCACATGATGCCTCCAACAGGAGCAGTCCGTCAGAGGCTGCTATGGCCCTGTCCTCTGGGACAGTGGGTGGGAGAAACACATGTGCAAGTTCTCCAGAAAATAGCCTTGCATTAGACGGACCAGAAATACAGAAAACATCTCCTACCCAAAGTAGAAATTAGATTTCAGGGTTTGGGAAAATCAGACAGGTCAGTTGTGTTCCAACGGGTGTCAAACAGCTACAGACACAAAGGCATCACCTGAAAGCATCATCTTACAGAGCTGGGGCACGGGGGTTGGTAATACACGACTGAACATACATATGAAGGCGAGAGGTCGAGGCCAGGTGTCTTCCTGTGATGGTTTGTATATGCTTGGCCCAGGGAGTGGCACTGTTGAGAGATGTGGCCTTGTTGGAGTAGGTGTGGCCTTGTTGATGTGGGCTTTAATATCCTTGTCCTAGCTGCCTCCTAGTCATTATTCTTGCTAGTAACTTTCAGATGTAGAACTCTCAGCTCTGCCTGCATCATGCCTACCTTGATGCTGCCATGTTCCCACCTTGATGATGATGGACTGAACCTCTGAACTTATAAGCCAGCCCCAACTAAATGTTGTCCTTATAAGAGTTGCCTTGGTCATGGTGTCTGTTCAAAGCAATAAAACCCTAATTAAGACACTTCTTCTGTCACTTTACGCCTTACTATTTATTCATCCATTCATTCATTTAAAAGTATGTATGGGTATTTTGTCTGCATGTGTGTCTGGGCACCTCTCAGGCCAGAAGCTGCGGGATCCCTCAGACTGGACTTACAGATTGTTGTGAGCTGCCATGTGGGTGCTGGGATTTCTCCAGCCCTTTCACCTTATCTTCTGAGACGGGGTCTTGAACTGAACCTGGAGTTTACCCTTTCAGCTAGATTTCCTTGCCGGCACAACCCAGGGATCTGCTGTCTCTGTAATAACTGTCAATGCTGGGACTCCAGATGTATGCTACCCCACCTTGCTTTTACAAGGGAAGTTGCGACTTAGACCCTCCTCATTCTTCCCTGGCAGGTGCCCTTCTGGTGAGTGTCTCCTGCTTTTACTTCCTGTTGCTGGTGTCATGGTTTGATACGAACTCTCTCCTAGCAGCTCATATTATTAAAGGCTTGACTTCCCAAGTATGGTGTTTATAAGCTGAGCTCTGACATTTTTCAATGGATTGATCTACTGACACAGTTATCACCTGATGAGTTTGAAGGCTTTGTTATTCTCTGGATGCTGTGAGCTTTGTTCACAGTATGTTCTGAAGTATGTGAGTCCCAACACCTTATATGCATGTGTGAGCAAATGTGTGTGGGGTGTCTCTGCCCTCAGAATTTAAAGGATATAAGATGATGTAATAAGCATCTTCAGAGAGAACCAAGAGACAGAAAATACGACTTTGTGAAAGTAAAGACATAATGAGCGCATCCGGGAACATCTTAGTAGAATCATCCAACAAATTGTATCATTACATTTGTAACTTTCAAAGAAAGACTGCAAAAATACAAAAATGTCTCATAGGGATTTGAAGGTTAGGGCAAAAATAGTTAACAAATTCATTAGCTGAAGATGGAAAAAGACCAAAGTGTATCTCAAAGGCAGGAAGAGTGGTCCAAGCCTGAAATCGCCACACTCGAGCAGCTATGGTGGAAGGATAGCCAGGATTTGGAGGTTAGCCTAGGCTCGCTTGAGGGAAGACTATTTAAAAAAAAAAATCAAACAAATTATCTGAAATGATGTGGCTGCTGCACACACAGGTCAAAGCAGCTGTGGTTACCTGTACAAGGTCTGTGCGAGACCAAGCCAGTTACAAAGACCAGTATGGATTGGGGAGGGGCTACCGAGACCCAGCCCTGTCTGAGGAGCCAGAGGCACAGAATGGGTGCTGGAGAGGGAAGGTCACTTTTCTGTAGGGATTGGCTACTGTAGGATACCCATTTCAGAGTGGATGATTCCACACTCATGAGCATATAGAGAGCACAAACCTAGACTCATTGGATAAGAAAATAGAAGAAGAAGAAGAAGGAGGAGGAGGAGGAGGAGGAGGAGGAGGAGGAAGAGGGGGAGGAGGAGCAGGAGGAG